>NC_042981.1:11650719-11805719 GCF_901001165.1 Salmo trutta | reverse complement strand
AGATCTTCAAAGGGTTTTTACTTGGTTTCACTTGTTTTCACTTGATAAAAAACACTGAGACATGTATTGTAACTTTTTGCTGCTCCATTCCCGTGGCCCTGACTGTGTGTGTGTTGCTCTGCAGGTCCGTGTCAGTCGGTTACCAGTCGACAGGGTCCATCCGCTGGGCAGTGGTGTGGTCAACATGGCAGACGTCTTGGAGAGTGGCAGGGCGGGTGCAGGCTCCGTAGTAGGAGCAGGTAGCGTGGATTGGCAGAAGCGTTGCGTTGCCCTGGAGATGCAGCTGCTCAGGTTCCGTCTGCAGGCGGGGAAGATCCGAGAGCTGCTGGCCGAGAAGGTGAGAGAGAGAGAGGGGCATCAGGGGTAATGTAGTACTATCTAAGGGAAAAGTCCCAGCAAACCGACAACCTCCACACAACGTTTTTTGAATGTTGACTCGAAGTTGTGGGCATCAACTTCATGTGCCAATGCTACTTTGTACTGTCTAAGGCAGTGTTTCTTCATCTGGTCCTGGGGACCCAAAGAAACACTTATTTTGTTTTTTACCTGGCACTACACACCTGATTCCACTAATCAAGTCATTATCAAACCTGTGACTAGTGGAATCAGGTGTGTAGTGCTATGGCAAAAACAAAAATGTGAACATCTTTAGGTCCCCAGGACCAGGATTAAGAAACCACCGGTGTAAGGGGAAGGTAAGAACTGTAGTGCAAATCTATTTTAGCATCACACATCATAAAGATATGGGATTACGTTTTCAACACGGAGCAGACTTACCACTGTGTGTTTTGACCTTACATTGATTTGGTGTGCATGAATGAACTGTATTGCGTTATTCACCGTTTTACATCCAACAGACCCACATGGTGTGGGAACTGGTTATGCTATGGTGACAATTCTCTGTGCTGATCTAGTAGAACAGTAGGCTGGTTTAATAGAACAGTAGGCTGGTTTAATAGAACAGTAGGCTGGTTTAATAGAACAGTAGGCTGGTTTAATAGAACAGTAGGCTGGTTTAATAGAACAGTAGGCTGGTTTAATAGAACGGTAGGCTGGTTTAATAGAACAGTAGGCTGGTTTAATAGAACGGTAGGCTGGTTTAATAGAACAGTAGGCTGGTTTAATAGAACAGTAGGCTGGTTTAATAGAACAGTAGGCTGGTTTAATAGAACGGTAGGCTGGTTTAATAGAACAGTAGGCTGGTTTAATAGAACAGTAGGCTGGTTTAATAGAACAGTAGGCTGGTTTAATAGAACGGTAGGCTGGTTTAATAGAACAGTAGGCTGGTTTAATAGAACAGTAGGCTGGTTTAGGAACAGTAGACTGGTTTAGTAGAACAGTAGGCTGGTTTAGTAGAACAGTAGGCTGGTTTAGTAGAACAGTAGGCTGGTTTAGAAACAGTAGGCTGGTTTAGAAACAGTAGGCTGGTTTAGGAACAGTAGACTGGTTTAGGAACAGTAGGCTGGCTTAGAAATAGTAGGCTGGTTTAGGAAGAGTAGACTGGTTTAGTAGAACAGTAGGCTGGTTTAGTAGAACAGTAGGCTGGTCTAGGAACAGTAGCCTGGTTTAGTAGAACAGTAGGCTGGTTTAGGAACAGTAGGCTGGTTTAGGAACAGTAGGCTGGCTTAGAAGCAGTAGCCTGGTTTAGGAACAGTAGGCTGGTTTAGTAGAACAGTAGACTGGTTTAGTATAACAGTAGGCTGGTTTAGAAACAGTAGGCTGGTTTAGGAACAGTAGGCTGGTTTAGGAACAGTAGGCTGGTTTAGTAGAACAGTAGGCTGGTTTAGGAACAGTAGGCTGGTCTACAAACAGTAGGCTGGTTTAGTAGAACAGTAGCCTGGTTTAGGAACAGTAGGGTGGTTTAGAAACAGTAGACTGGTTTAGTAGAACAGTAGGCTGGTTTAGGAACAGTAGGCTGGTCTAGAAACAGTAGGCTGGTATAGAAACAGTAGACTGGTTTAGGAACAGTAGGCTGGTTTAGTAGAACAGTAGACTGGTTTTGAAACAGTAGGCTGGTTTAGTAGAACAGTAGGTGGTTTAGGAACAGTAGGCTGGTTTAGAAACAGTAGACTGGTTTAGTAGAACAGTAGGCTGGTTTAGGAACAGTAGGCTGGTTTAGGAACAGTAGGCTGGTTTAGCAACAGTAGGCTAGTTTAGAAACAGTAGGAACATAATTTTCTTTGGCTTATTCCACTGACATAAAAGACTACCTGTGATTGGACACCTAAAACCTCCCTCCTCCTATCCCTCTTCTCCTCCCTTTTGTTGTTTCCCCCTGTTCTGTTTGTAGACGCTGTCAGTCATGCTGCACTGACCTCTGTGTTGCAACAAATGGTTAACTGTCTGGTCCTTGGCAGACAGCCCTGCACTAAATCAGAGAAACTACTGACTCGTGTGAGTGAGTGCCTGAGTGAAAATACAGGTGTGTGTGTGTGTGTGTGTGTGTGTGTGTGTGTGTGTGTGTGTGTGGAAATAGACTTTCTCTAAGCTAGATTTGTCCAGTTTCTCTACGATACGTGTTCTGAGAAAGAACCTTATAAAATAACTCCAGGAACAGCATAGCAACATTTACGATGGATATTTCTTAGAATGTTGAATTGTAACATGAAATTACAGCTTTCTTTTGGCATTGTCAGAATGTCATGTTTGTTCCAAAACATTCTAATAATGTTCAGAGTAACGTTGTTAGTAAGCAACCAAATGTCAACCAAATGAAACTCACTTTGTTCAGGGACTGCTATATATACAGTTGAAGTCGGAAGTTTACATACACCTTAGCCAAATACATTTAAACTCAGTTTTTCACAATTCCTGACATTTAATCCTAGTAAAAATTCCATGTCTTAGGTCAGTTAGGATCACCACTTTATGAAATCAGAATAATAGTTGAGAGAATTATTTTGTTCAGCTTTTATTTCTTTCATCACATTCCCAGTGGGTCAGAAGTTTACATACACTCAATTAGTATTTGGTAGCATTGCCTTTAAATTGTTTAACCTGTTGGGGCTAGGGGGCAGTGTTTACACGGCCGGATAAAAAACGTACCCGATTTAATCTGGTTACTAATCCTACCCAGAATATGCATATACTTATTATATATGGATAGAAAACACCCTAAAGTTTCTAAAACTGTTTGAATGGTGTCTGTGAGTATAACAGAACTCATTTGGCAGGCAAAAACCTGAGAGATTCCTTTACAGGAAGTGGCCTGTTTGACCATTTATTTGCTTTCTTTGACATCTCTTCCAAAAACTCAGGATCTCTGATTCTCGTTAATCTAACCACACTGTCCGATTTCAAAAAGGCTTTACAGCGAAAGCAAAACATTAGATTATGTCAGCAGAGTACCCAGCCAGAAATAATCAGACACCCATTTTTCAAGCTAGCATATAATGTCACAAAAACCCAGAAGACAGCTAAATGCAGCACTAACCTTTGATGATCTTCATCAGATGACAACCCTAGGACATTATGTTATACAATGCATGCATGTTTTGTTCAATCAAGTTCATATTTATATCAAAAGCCAGCTTTTTTACATTACGATAAACGTTCACAAAAAACATAACAATTATTTTAAGAATTATAGATACAGAACTCCTCTATGCACTCGATGTGTCCGATTTTAAAATAGCTTTTCGGTGAAGGCACATTTTACAATATTCTCAGTAGATAGCCCGGCATCACAGGGCTAGCTATTTAGACACCCACCCAGTTTAGCACTCACCAAAATCAGATTTACTATTAGAAAAGTTTGATTACCTTTGATGTTCTTCGTCAGAATGCACTCCCAGGACTTCTACTTCAATAACAAATGTTGGTTTGGTCCAAAATAATCCATAGTTATGTTCCATCAGCGACGTTTTGTTCGTGCGTTCTAGACACTATCCCAATGGTAAATAAGGGTCGTGCGCATGGCGCATAACGTGACAAAAGATTTCTAAATATTTCATTACCGTACTTCGAAGCATGTCAACCGCTGTTTAAAATCAATTTTTATGCAATTTTTCTCGTAAAAAAGCGATAATATTCCGACCGGGAATCTGCAATTAGGTAAACAGCCGAAAGAAAATACATCACGGGGTCGACTCGGGCACACGCCTAAGCCTTTTGTCTGCTGATAGACCACTTAGCAAAAGCGCTCGTGTGTTTCAGCCAGGGCTTTGAATTACGTCATTCAGCTTTTTCCCGGGCTCTGAGGGCCCATGGAAGCCGTAGGAAGTGTCACCTAACAGCAGAGATCCTTTGTAATGGAAAGAGAGAATCAACAAGGGGAAGAAATGGTCAGACAGGGTACTTCCTGAACAGAATCTTCTCATGTTTTGGCCTGCCAAATGAGTTCTGTTATACTCACAGACACCATTCAAACAGTTTTAGAAACGTTGGAGTGTTTTCTATCCAAAGCTAATAATTATATGCATATTCTAGTTTCTGGGCAGGGGTAATAATCAGATTAAATCGGGTACGTTTTTTATCCAGCTGTGAAAATACTGCCCCCTATCCATAACAGGTTAACTTGGGTCAAACGTATCGGGTAGCCTTCCACAAGCTTCCCCCAATAAGTTGGGTGAATTTTGGCCCATTCCTCCTGACAGAGCTGGTGTAACTGAGTCAGGTTTGTAGGCTTCCTTGCTCGCACACACTTTTTCAGTTCTGTCCACAAATATCTATAGGATTGAGGTCAGGGCTTTGTGATGGCCACTCTAATACCTTGACTTTGTTGTCCTTAAGCCATTTTGCAACAACTATGGAAGTGTGCTTGGGGTCATTGTCCATTTGGAAGACCCATTTGCGACCAAGCTTTAACCTGTTGGGGCTAGGGGGCAGTATTTTCACGGCCGGATAAAAAACGTACCCGATTTAAACTGGTTACTACTCTTGCCCAGAAATGAGAATATGCATATAATTAGTAGATTTGGATAGAAAACACTCTAAAGTTTCTAAAACTGTTTGAATGGTGTCTGTGAGTATAACAGAACTCATATGGCAGGCCAAAACCTGAGAAGATTCCATACAGGAAGTGCCCTGTCTGACAATTTGTTGTCCTTCTGTTGCATCTCTATCGAAAATACAGCATCTGTGCTG
The DNA here is from genome assembly GCF_901001165.1 of Salmo trutta. Classification (NCBI taxonomy): domain Eukaryota; kingdom Metazoa; phylum Chordata; class Actinopteri; order Salmoniformes; family Salmonidae; genus Salmo; species Salmo trutta. Next base: position 11,800,634 of record NC_042981.1, on the reverse strand, counting down.
TAACATGACACTTTCTAAGGCTTCCATTGGCTCTCTAAAGCCGCCAGAAAGTGGAATGGGGTGTCTGCTGTCTCTGGGCAAAGTATAGGAGCAGAGTTTGTAAGTGGTCAGCCTGGGGACAGTGAGACTGAGATGCGCGTTCACGAGACTCCTCCATTTTTTTCTTTCAGTCTTTGAATGAATACAACGTTGCCCGGTTGGAATATTAGAAAAATAGCATACAAATTGATTTTAAACAGCGTTTGACATGCTTCTAAGTACGGTGATGGAATATTTTGAATTTGTTTGTCACGAAATGCGCTCGCGCGTTACCCTTCGGATAGTGAGGTATTTGGATATAACTATGGATTATTTGGAACCAAAACAACATTTGTTGTTGAAGTAGAAGTCCTGGGAGTGCATTCTGACGAAGAACAGCAAAGGTAATCCAATTTTTCTAATAGTAATTCTGAGTTTAGTGAGCCCCAAACTTGGTGGGTGTCAAATTAGCTAGCCTGTGATGGCCGAGCTATGTACTCAGAATATTGCAAAATGTGCTTTCGCCGAAAAGCTATTTTAAAATCTGACATAGCGTTTGCATAAAGGAGTTCTGTATCTATAATTCTTAAAATAATTGTTATGTATTTTGTCAACGTTAATCATGAGTAATTTAGTAAATTCACCGGAAGTTTCGGTGGGTATGCTAGTTCTGAACATCACATGCTAATGTAAAAAGCTGGATTTGATATAAATATGAACTTGATTGAACATAACATGCATGTATTGTATAACATAATGTCCTAGGAGTGTCATCTGATGAAGATCATCAAAGGTTAGTGCTGCATTTAGCTGTGGTTTTGGTTTTTGTGACATATATGCTTGCTTTGAAAATGGCTGTGTGTCACGGTTGTCGTTGGGAAAGGAGGACCAAAATGCAGCAGGTATGTGGTTGCTCATCTTGAACTTTTATTAAACTCAAAATGAACACCAAAATAACAAAACGAACTCACGATCAACGAACAGTCTTCTCAGGCTCACACACGCTAGACAAGAAACAATCTCCCACAAAATACACACCCAAACACACCCTAATATATAGGACTCTCAATCAAAGGCAAAGAGACAACACCTGCCTTCAATTGAGAGTCCCAACCCCAATTAACTGAACATAGAAACAGATACACTAGACAAAACATAGAAATACATGAATCTGACACAGTGCCCAAAAACCCCGGAATACATAAATCAAATGCCCTTCAAAAGAAACCACCACCCCGAACCACATAAAACAAATACCCTCTGCCACGTCCTGACCAAACTACAATAACAATTAACCCTTATACTGGTCAGGACGTGACAGTACCCCCCCCCCCCCCCCCTAAAGGTGCAGACCCCGGATGCACCTCTTAAATAAACAAAACCCAAAACAACAACAAAAATCCCCCTAAACTAAAGGGAGGGAAGGGAGGGTGGCTGCTGTCACCGACGGCACTTGTGCTACACCCCCCCTCCCCAACCCACCTATGCAGGTGGTGGTTCAGGCTCCGGCCTACTGTCCTCCAGAATGTAGATCGACCTGATCAGCCTCGGGCCGTAGGCAGACTCCCCTTGTTCCGGATCGTAGGCTGACCTCCTCCTTTCCACACTGTAGGCAGACTCAATCATTAGACAGTTTATTTTAAGTTCTGAATTGACAGGCTTACTCAGTTCCAGGTTGCTGCTAGACTCCCTTGGTTTCGGGTCATCGGCAGACTCTGGGCAAACGGGCCACTCTGGCTGATCCTGGCAGACGGGCCGCTCTGGCTGATCCTGGCATACGGGTCGCTCTGGCTAATCCTGGAGGGCGGGCCGCTCTGGTTGATCCTGGCAGATGGGCCGCTCTGGCTGATCCGGGCAGTCGGGCCGCTCTGGCAGCTCCGGGCAGTCGGGCCGCTCTGGCAGCTCCGGGCAGTCGGGCCGCTCTGGCAGCTCCGGGCAGTCGGGCCGCTCTGGCAGCTCCGGGCAGTCGGGCCGCTCTGGCAGCTCCGGGCAGTCGGGCAGCTCTGGCAGCTCCGGGCAGTCGGGCAGCTCTGGCGACTCTTGACTGGCGGGCAGCTCTGGCGACTCTTGACTGGCGGGCAGCTCTGGCGACTCTTGACTGGCGGGCAGCTCTGGCGGGCAGCTCTGGCGACTCTTGACTGGCGGGCAGCTCTGGCGACTCTTGACTGGCGGGCAGCTCTGGCGACTCTTGACTGGCGGGCAGCTCTGGCGACTCTTGACTGGCGGGCAGCTCTGGCGACTCCTGACTGATGGGCAGCTCTGGCGACTCCTGACTGAGCCGACGCACTGGAAGCCTGGTGCGTGGTGCTGGTACTGGGGTTATCAGCCTGGGAACACGCACCTCTAGGCTAGTGCGGGGAGCGGGAACAGGACGAGTCGGACTGGGCTGACGCACTTGAAGCCTGGTGCGTGGTGCTGGTACTGGACGTGCCAGACTGGGAACACGCACCTCCAGGCTAGTGCGGGGAGCGGGAACAGGACGAGTCGGACTGGGCTGACGCACTTCCGGGTCCGCACGAGAGACAGGAACTGGAAACCCAGGGCTATGGAGGCGCACAGGCGGTCTTGATCTTACCTCCTGCACAACCCGTCCTGACTGGATGGAACTAGTAGCCCTGTACGAGTGGGGTGCTCGTACAGGGCGAACTGGGCTGGGCAGGGGCCTGATGGTTGCCGTGCGTAGAGCGGGAGTAGGGTAGCCTGGTCCTAGGAGGCGTACCGGCGACCAGATGCGCTGCGCAGGCATCCTCCCATCAGGCTGGATGCCCACTCTAGCACGGCATCTGCGAGGGGCTGGAATAACTCACACCGGACTGTGCGTGCGTATGGGCGAGATTGTGCGCTCTTCAACAAAACACGGCGCCCTCCACTCCATACGCTCCTCCATATAATCACGGGTAGCTGGCTTCTGGCTCTTCCTTGGCCTAGCCAAACTACCCGTGTGCCCCCCCCAAAACATTTTTTGGGGGTGCCTCTCGTGCTTCAACGCCAGTCGTGTTCCTCGGTAACGTTCCCGGTCCTTACCCCATTTTCTCCATGGGCCCTCTCCGGCCATAATCTGTTCCCATGTCCATCTTTCTCGTTGGTCCAACTCAATTTCCCTCTGCTCCTTACAATCCACCTGTTGCTCCTTCCTCTGCTGCTTGGTCCTTTTGTGGTGGGAGATTCTGTCACGGTTGTCGTTGGGAAAGGAGGACCAAAATGCAGCAGGTATGTGGTTGCTCATCTTGAACTTTTATTAAACTCAAAATGAACACCAAAATAACAAAACGAACTCACGATCAACGAACAGTCTTCTCAGGCTCACACACGCTAGACAAGAAACAATCTCCCACAAAATACACACACAAACACACCCTAATATATAGGACTCTCAATCAAAGGCAAAGAGACAACACCTGCCTTCAATTGAGAGTCCCAACCCCAATTAACTAAACATAGAAACAGATACACTAGACAAAACATAGAAATACATGAATCTGACACAGTGCCACCGCCCCGAACCACATAAAACAAATACCCTCTGCCACGTCTTGACCAAACCACAATAACAATTAACCCTTATACTGGTCAGGACGTGACACTGTGTGATTATTTTTGGCAGGGTACTCTCCTGACATAATCTAATGTTTTGCTTTCACTGTAAAGACTTTTTGAAATCGGTCAATGTGGTTAGATTAACGAAAGTCTTGTCTTTAAAATGGTGTAAAATAGTCATATGTTTGAGAAATTGAAGTTCTAGCATTTTTTAGGTATTTGTATTTCGCGCCACGCGATTCCACTGGCGAATCACTACCCTGAAAAACTCCCCAAATAAACAATTATTGTACCCTTATGGTCATAGGAAAATAGACTTAAGGAAGCCTACCCTTAGTCAAAGGCAATGCCCTTTCTTTCTTCTCATTGGTCCAAATGATCAACATGTCTAAGAACTTTAAACTCCATCATAATTATCAATTACACAAATTACCTTAAAATCAGTATTACAAATTACCTTAAATTCATTATCCAAATGGCTTTCCTATGAGGCTGATCAAACCACAATGGAAAGTCATGATAGAGGTCATAGGTCATACAAACCCTTTAAAGAAGTGTTTCTTACTATATTAGACAAATTAAAGAAAAACCTTCAAGCATTTCCTACATGTTGTATCCCAGGTTCCCAGAACATTCCTTTATCTAAAGACTTCTCGTGTTTAATTAAAACTCAGAAAATAAAGACTTCTAAAATTCCATGTGTGTGTCCCTTTAAGATACCTTGGCACTAAGACAAATGGAAAACTTACCAAACCCAAAAGAAATAGTACACACGAATCAACATAGTATTTTTTTTAAAAATACCAACAAATAGTTATACACTATGTGTTGTGTGTGGGTATTTGTAAACCCTAAGGTAAAAACAAACAAAAACTTGCCAGGCCTTCTCAATTTGGTAGTTTACGGCCTCTATCTCACTCACTCTCCCCAAGATTATAGCCCCAGGAAACATTCCAAAGAGAGACAATGAAACCCCCATTTTCCCAGAAAAAAACACAAACACTTCGTCAGCATTCATTATACTACACCGATTCAGAAACCCAAAAGTTAAATACAAAAAAAAACGAATAATAATGATAATTCCACTGTACGCCCTCAAATCATTAGTTTTAAACTTCCTCAATGTTTATATGTACTTTAATTGAACATGCGCTACCCTTAGGTACAATTATTCTATTATCATTACTAGACCCATGTCCAGCAAATATGTAATAGGTTTTTCTCCGTAGATTGGTCCTGTTTCCCCACTAAATGCAACAACAACAAAAAATTCTGTCGCAAATGTAGTACATTCCTCAGCGTAAGGAATCAGTGATATTTATCCCAGGCATTTAATACAAATGTAGGCATGTTCTCCTATGTCTCCTTAAACATACATACTTTAGGTGACTTCCATCCGTTCCGGAAGAAAAAATCCTGTTGTTTAACAAATCTAAAACCTTTAAAAAGTTGGTGCTGTCTCATCTCCATATCTCTCTGCTCTCGCTCTCGTTGTCTCTGTCTCTCTCTTTCTCTCCCGATTTGTCTCGCCTGTCCTTCCCCTTATGTTTGCAGTTTCGGTGATTGTGTCCTACTCGGTCACAATGTTTACAGGGAGCCTTACACTCCCGGGCGAAATGTCCTGTCTTATCGCAATTGAAACACTTTCTATCGTCTGACCCTGTCAATTTTTTCCCCTTCTCCCTTAGGTCCCTTCCCCTTAAAGCCTCCTTTATGCTTATCTACAATTACCCCGAGAGTTACTATTAGATACTCTGCTCCTTTCTGATCTTTCTTTTATTTTCCTCCTCTGAGTCTGGCTGTGGGCGCCTGACCTTTTTCTCTCTGTTCTTGCCTCTGCCCCCCCCTCCTATCCTTTCTGTCCTTATTCTTTCTACAGTCTCGGTGATTGTGGCCCACCTTATCACAGTGCATGCATGGTTCCTCACCCTCCTTGGCAAAATGTCCTGGCTTGCTACAGTTGTAACATTTAGGTCCCTCTCTGTCTTCTCTCTTACGGGTCCTTTCTCTTTTCTCACCTCCACCCTTCTCGGCTATCTCTCCTAAAGTGGCCATTAGATACTCTTGGCTACTTACTTCTTCTTTCTTAGTGACTTCCTTTTTCTTAGGCTCCATATATCTCTCATCTCCGGTTAATTCCGGAACCTGCTTTGAGGATTTACTTCCATGGTTATTCATTGTTTTCCTTGTTATTATGCTTATTCTCACAATCTCTGTGTGTGCTCCTACTATTATTATACTTAATCTCACAATCTCTGTGTGTGCTTTTACTGTTACTATACTTAATCTCACTCTCTTCCATTAGTCCTAGACTAACGTAACTTACTTTGTTTATTTTGGTAATGCCCTCAACTACCCTGAGTCATTTCGGACCCAAACTTACTTACTCAAAATTTCTTACTGAGATCTGTGACCCAGTGCCGCCAACACTAACACAGATACTTTTGTCTTAAACTTTCTCTACATTAGATTATATGGATGGTGACCCGATACAAATCTTACTTACTGTTTTACAGTTAAAATCCTCCCTCACATCTATCTTGACCAATGCTTTATAGGAATATAATCCAGTCCATTCTAAGTCAATTTTAGTACGTTTAGAATTTAACTGCAAACTAATGAATAAAGATTACTGACCTTATCCTTGCAGCTGAGATTTCAATGTAGGTTGGATCTCTTCACCGTTTCTGTCATGTACCAGTTCGCCACCGGCCTGTAAAGAACCCTCAGAATGGGGCCAGGTCTTTAATCTACAGAAATGTCATCCGCCCGTGCACAGTTTCGGTGTCCTATGGGACGACAAATAAAGGTATTGAGATCCGGCTCGAAGGACCAAGTTGTCACGAGAATTTTCAATCCCAATGATGATAACTAAACAATCATTTAAGCTTTGACCAATTCCCCGAGGTTGTAAGTCACGGGTTCAAAATAAGAATTAGACAAAGTCTCAGATACTGCAAAAGGTTAGTTGTTCTTTATTCAGAGAGTACTCTGAAGTCAAAAATTAGAACACAGTAATTTTATAACTCACACACACACACACACACACACACACACACACACACACACACACACACACACACACACACACACACACACACACACACACACACACACCAGTAGAAACTCCACCTCCCTTTAGGTGGGCTGTATTTTTCCACGATACTAACACATCATTTCTCATTATCTTCTAGCCATTCCTAACAGTTACTCCCCCTTACCTAAGTTGAGGTGGCCTCTTTCCTGTTATTTGGTTTCAGAGTTATCACAAGTCGACAGTTCAGTTGGCCTTGAATGTCTCAACTCTACCCAGCTCATATTGCGAAATAGTAACACAATGGTCTAGTCACACACATTATGGAATTATCACATAATTTTCACACCGTTAAATACATATCAGGGTGGAATTCTTTAGTCATTACTTTAAACATATACATTCCTTTATCAATATCCATATAATTTTCCTCCCTCATTTTGTGAAGTGCACCAGTCCATCCTGCAGCAAAGCACCCCCACAACATGATGCTGCCACCCCCGTGCTTCACGGATGGGATGGTGTTCTTCGGCTTGCAAGCCTCCCCCTTTTTCCTCCGAATATAACAATGGTCATTATGGCCAAACAGTTCTATTTTTGTTTCATCAGACCAGAGGACATTTCTCCAAAAAGTACGATCTTTGTCCCCATGTGCAGTTGCAAACCGTAGTCTGGCTTTTTTTATGGCGGTTTTGGAGCAGTGGCTTCTTCCTTGCTGAGAGGCCTTTCAGGTTATGTCGATATAGGGCTCGTTTTACTGTGGATATAGATATTTTTGTACCTGTTTCCTCCAGCATCTTCACAAGGTCCTTCGCTGTTGTTCTGGGATTGATTTGCACTTTTCGCACCAAAGTACGTTCATCTCTAGGAGACAGAATGCGTCTCCTTCCTGAGCGGTATGACGGCTGCGTGGTCCCATTGTGTTTATACTTGCGTACTATTGTTTGTACAGACGAACGTGGTACCTTCAGCCGTTTGGAAATTGCTCCCAAGGATGAACCAGACTTGTGGAGGTCTACAATTTGTTTTATGAGGTCTTGGCTGATTTCTTTTGATTTTCCCATGATGTCAATCAAAGCGGCATTGAGTTTGAAGGTGCGTAGGCCTTGAAATACATCCACAGGTACACCTCCAATTGACTCAAATGATGTCAGTTAGCCTATCAGAAGCTTCTAAAGCCATGACATAATTTTCTGTATTTTTACAAGGTGCAGTCAACTTAGTGTAAACTTCTGACCCACTGGATTTGTGATACAGTGAATTAGACGTGAAATAATCTGTCTGTAAACAATTGACTTGTGTCATGCACAAAGTAGATGTCCTAACCCACTTGTCAAAACTATAGTTTGTTAACAAGACATTTGTGGAGTGGTTGAAAAAAGAGTTTTAATGATTCCAATCTAAGTGTATGTAAACTTCCGGTTTCAGTTGTATATATTGAGTTTTCACTACTCATAATAAAACCAATTATCTTTGCATTGCTTTGGTAAGGAGGACTGTCATGGTATAATTAAGCAATAAGATACGAGGAGGTGTGGTATTTGGCCAGTATGCCATGGCTAAGGGATGTTCTTATGTACGACGCAACGCGGAGTTCCTGGAAACAGCCCTTAGCCGTGGTATATTGGCCATATACCACAAACCCCAGAGGTGCGTTATTGCTATTATAAACTGGTTACCAATGTAATTAGAGCAGTAAAAATAAATGTTTTGTCATACCCGTGGTATGTCAGCCAATCAGCATTCAGTGCTCGAACCACCCTGTTTATAATATATATCAAATATATGCCATTTAGCATACACTTTTATCCAAAGCGACTTAAAATCATGCATGCATGCATTTTATGTATGGGTGGTCCTGGGAATCAAAAATATATATCAAAAAAATATCCTTGCAGCGCCATGCTCCACTAACTGAGCTACAGAGGACCATGTTCTACTAGCTGAGCTACAGAGGACCATGTTCTACTAACTGAACTACAGAGGACCATGTTCTACTAACTGAGCTACAGAGGACCATGTTCTACTAGCTGAGCTACAGAGGACCATGTTCTACTAACTGAACTACAGAGGACCATGTTCTACTAACTGAGCTACAGAGGACCATGCTCTACTAACTGAGCTACAGAAGACCATGCTCTACTAACTACAGAGGACCATGTTCTACTAACTGAAATACAGACGACCATGTTCTACTAACTGAGCTACAGAGGACCATGTCCTACTAACTGAACTACAGAGGACCATGTTCTACTAACTGAAATACAGACGACCATGTTCTACTAACTGAGCTACAGAGGACCATGTCCTACTAACTGAACTACAGAGGACCATGTTCTACTAACTGAACTACAGAGGACCATGTTCTACTAACTGAGCCACAGAGGACCATGTTCTACTAACTGAACTACAGAGGACCATGTTCTACTAACTGAACTACAGAGAACCATGTTCTACTAACTGAGCCACAGAGGACCATGTTCTACTAACTGAGCTACAGAGGACCATGTTCTACTAACTCAGCCACAGAGGACCATGTTCTACTAACTGAACTACAGAGGACCATGTTCTACTAACTGAGCCACAGAGGACCATGTTCTACTAATTGAACTACAGAGGACCATGTCCTACTAACTGAACTACAGAGGACCATGTCCTGCTAACTGGACTACAGAGGACCATGTTCTACTAACTGAACTACAGAGGACCATGTTCTACTAACTGAGCTACAGAGGACCATGTTGTACTATATTTGCTACAGAGGACCGTGTTCTACTAACTGAGCCACAGAGGACCATGTCCTACTAACTGGACTACAGAGGACCGTGTTCTACTAACTGAGCCACAGAGGACCATGTCCTACTAACTGGACAACAGAGGACCATGTTCTACTAACTGAGCCACAGAGGACCATGTCCTACTAACTGGACTACAGAGGACCATGTTCTACTAACTGAGCCACAGAGGACTATATGACTTCTGATAACACCGGGACATTTGTCTGTAGCCCAGTGGCCTGTGGAGGGTCTTCTTCTCTGTCTCTTTTCAACCTATCACACACACTTCTCTACACACTAAAGCTGTGTCACAGAGACAGACAACCATTTCAAGTGGTTTTCCAGCCCAAAGTGGGTCAGTGACTAAAACACTCCTAACTTGGCAAGGGAGCGATGAGGAGCGTGAAACCATTTTCCAAACAGCAATAACGTGTGTGTGTGTGGCATGGGTGTGACGCAATCTTTCCAAACAGCAATAACATGACTGACTAGCACTCAACAGTCTCCCCATGCCCAGAGAGAACACACTCAGCAACAACACAGATCTCCACCCGCCAGCCTTGTGTGTGTGTCTGTGTGTGTGTGTGTGTGTGTGTGTGTGTGTGTGTGTGTGTGTGTGTGTGTGTGTGTGTGTGTGTGTGTGTGTGTGTGTGTGTGTGTGTGTGTGTGTGTGTGTGTGTGCGCTCGTGCAGGCGTGTGTGTGCGTGTGTAAAAGATGCCTATCGTGCTCTTTGTAAAATAGCTGTTTTTCTATATTAGTGATGGTTAGCTAGTTACTACTTGATATGTGGTCAAGTATTCATATTGAGATTAATATCTTCCTAAAGCCTGATCCTGAGGACATAATGAGATTAATATCTTCCTAAAGCCTGACCCTGGAGACATAATGAGATTAATATCTTCCTAAAGCCTGACCCTGAAGACATAATGAGATTAATATCTTCCTAAGCCTGATCCTGGAGACATATTGAGATTAATATCTTCCTAAAGCCTGACCCTGAGGACATAATGAGAATAATATCTTCCTATAGCCTGATCCTGGAGACATAATGAGATTAATATCTTCCTAAAGCCTGATCCTGGAGACATAATGAGATTAATATCTTCCTTAAGCCTGACCCTGAGGACATAATGAGATTAATATCTTCCTAAAGCCTGACCCTGAGGACATAATGAGATTAATATCTTCCTAAAGCCTGATCCTGGAGACATAATGAGATTAATATCTTCCTATAGCCTGACCCTGGAGACATAATGAGATTAATATCTTCCTAAAGCCTGACCCTGAGGACATAATGAGATTAATATCTTCCTAAAGCCTGATCCTGGAGACATAATGAGATTAATATCTTCCTATAGCCTGACCCTGGAGACATAATGAGATTAATATCTTCCTAAAGCCTGACCCTGAGGACATAATGAGATTAATATCTTCCTAAAGCCTGACCCTGAGGACATAATGAGATTAATATCTTCCTAAAGCCTGACCCTGAGGACATAATGAGATTAATATCTTCCTAAAGCCTGACCCTGGGGACATAATGAGATTAATATCTTCCTAAAGCCTGACCCTGGAGACATAATGAGATTAATATCTTCCTAAAGCCTGACCCTGAGGACATAATGAGATTAATATCTTCCTAAAGCCTGACCCTGGGGACATAATGAGATGAATATCTTCCTATAGCCTGATCCTGGAGACATAATGAGATTAATATCTTCCTAAAGCCTGATCCTGGAGACATAATGAGATTAATATCTTCCTAAAGCCTGACCCTGGGGACATAATGAGATTAATATCTTCCTAAAGCCTGACCCTGAGGACATAATGAGATTAATATCTTCCTAAAGCCTGACCCTGAGGACATAATGAGATTAATATCTTCCTAAAGCCTGACCCTGGGGACATAATGAGATGAATATCTTCCTATAGCCTGACCCTGGAGACATAATGAGATTAATATCTTCCTAAAGCCTGACCCTGAGGACATAATGAGAATAACTCTGGTCAATGGGGTCACCTAGGGGGGCAGTCAATGAAAAAAGGTTTCTGTCTTTGAGTGCACTGCATTTAGCATGATTTGTTGGGTTAGTTTGTTTATTTCCTAATACTGTAAGGAAGCGTGTTGAGCCTACAACCATAGAATGAGGACAGGGCAAGGGACGCTGGAAGCTGTGAAATAAGCTGTTGGACTGGAAGATTAAAGAGAAGGACTATATCTCTTTCTCTCTGTTTCTCTCCCACCCCCTCTTTCCCTGACCATCTGTCCTTTTGTCACAATTTAACCTCTGAATGTCCAATTAATGATTGAGCTACAGCTTTTCACTACTCCATGAACAGTAACAACAGCTCTCACTAACCATCAACAGCCATATCACTAACGGTTAATGATTATAGTCAGTCTCAACTGAAACACTGAGGGAGATGGATGGAGGTTGGGGGAGAACAGCCTTCTCTCTCTCTCTCTCTCTCTCTCTCTCTCTCTCTCTCTCTCTCTCTCTCTCTCTCTCTCATTAAGACAGTACAGCAGTATGGCTGAGCAGCATATTAATCACCCATTCTGATACTGACTGTAACTCCTTATTTAGAATTTCAGTGAGCACACTGGCTTTGAGGTGCTGACATGTAGAGTGGAATCATCTGCATACATAGTCATTCTAGCGATGTGTAAGACCAGTGGCAAATCATTTGTAAAAATAGAGAAGAGTAACGGCCCAAGGCAACTTCCCTGAGGGACACCGCACTGTACATATCTGATGTTAGAGAAGCTTCCATTGAAGAACAGCTCTCTGGGTTCTGCAACCATGTGATGTCAGGTGATGTAAAGCCATAGCAAGTGAGTTTCTTCAATAACAATTTATGATCAATAATATCAAAGGAAGCACTGAATTCTAACAATACAGCTCCAACTGTCATCTTATTATACATTTATTTTAACCAATCATCAGTCATCTGAGTCAGTGCAGTACAAGTTGAGTGTCCTTCTCTATATGCATTCTGAAAGTCAGTAGATAGCTTGTTCTCTGAAAAATAGAATTGTATTTGGTCTAACACAATTCTCTCAATCAGTTTACTGAGAACAGGCAACAAACTGTTTGGGCGGCTGTTAGAGCCAGCTAAGGGTGCTTTACTGTTTTTGTGTAGTGTAATGACTTTAGCTTCCTTCCACGTCTATGGACACACACACTCCTTTAGGCTTTGGTTAAAGATATACCAAAATAAGGGTGGCAATACAGTCTGCTACCATTCTCAATAGTTTCCCATCTAGGTTGTCTATATCTGGTGGTTTATCATTATTGATGGATAACAATAGTTTTTCCACCTCTCCCACACTAACTTGGCCAAATTCAAAACAGCAATCCCTTTTCTTCATTATTTGATTTTTTTATACACAAATATGATGGTTCACTTCTGAATTATTCCACTTTACAAGTGAAATAGTCATTGAAATTATTGGCAATATTAAAAGTAAATTTTTTAAATGACCCATCAACTTCAATGAATGATGGAGTTGAATTGGGTTTTCTGCCCATGATATCATTTAATGTTCTCCAAAGTCTATTTCCGTTGTGTTTTATGTAATTTATCTTGGTTGGGTAATAGTTTAGTTGCAAAATGTCACAATTTACAGTGTCAGCCAATCAACCAATCAGCTGAGCAGCCTGACTTGTTTGCCACCTCATTTGCAGCATTTATTTGAACCATACAATGTTTCAGTTCAACATCAATCCATTGAGCTGTAACAGTTCTCACAGTTCATATCTGAACAGGTGTTAACAGCACTGGTGTCTATCACTGAGCTCAGCTGTTATTGGATGAGATGACCCGCTGTCTGTCTCTCATCCAGTCTGTTATCCTGTCTGTCACTATCTCCCTGTCTGTCCACCTCCCTCTCTGGATACTATCAGCCCTTCTGGATTCCTCAATGTAGAAAGGAGAGAAGTGTCATCACAGACTTACAGCATTACTGTTCATCTCTGCTTAACCTTCTAAACACAAGACTCCATTTTGAAAGGGAAAGGTAGGCCATTTTTTTCGTATTAACTTAAAAACGGAGCATTTTAAAGGAATATATTCATCTTAGACTATGCTCTTACAATTGAGTATCTTGGTGAAATATGACAGCTTATTAAATGCAGCCGTAAGCAGATTCTGAAGTCAGTCAGAGTGAACAACAGTTTCTGGATACGTGACATAGTTGTCTCATGCCTGGTCAGCACCTGTTGATCCCCGTGGTAACCAGGGGGGCTGGAGACAGGCACAAAGCCCTACAGACACACACGCACGCATGCACACACACGCACGCACGCACGCATGCACACACACACACACACACACACACACACACACACACACACACACACACACACACACACTTAGGGGCACATACACACACACACTTAGGGACATACATTTAGGGGGACACACACACACACACACAGACAAAGACACATAAACAGACACACACACACACAGTACTGTGTCAGCCGTCAGCCTTCGAGGAACTTATACAGCTCAAGTCTCAGTCCCATAACCTCTGAACTCTAACCTTTGACCTCCTCTGCTTTCTAACTTGGATGTGCGAGCTACTTCAATGGAAATGACATTTTATAAATACCGCCTACAGCCCTTAGTTGTCATCTTGACTTGCTAAAAAAGCTTGCTAACCGTTTCTACAGTTAAAGGTTAAAGTAACGTGGTGAAGACTTTTGTTTACTCTTCTGACTCCTCTCCCACTTGGCTTGGTGATGCCTTTCTTTGGACTCATTCTAAAGTCTTTTGACCTTGAGGTGAGGAGTCATTCAACCACTAACCACTAACCACCACTAACAACCTCCTTCCCTGAGTTCCCCATCTCTACACTAGCTTTAATCAGTGTTATTCTAGGCGTGAGTGACTGAGGCAGTGTCCTACATGGCATCATATTCCCTATATAGTGCACTACTTTTGATCAGAGCCCTATGAGCCCTGGTAAAATGGATGGACCCTGAGTGACCAACGGGTGTGAGTGGATTCCAGGAATCTGTTCTGTGCCCTTTGGAGTTTATGAGCAATAGAAGTAGAATGCTTCTAAACAATGAGGACAGAAACAAAGAAACGAAGAAGAAAAGAAGAGGGTTGAAATGCCTCTCTCCTCTCTTCTCTTCTCCTCTCTCCTCCTCTCGTCTCCTCTCTTCTCCTCTCCTCTCTTCTCCGCTCTTCTCCTCTCCTCTCTTCTCCTCTCTTCTCTTCTCCTCTCTCCTCCTCTCGTCTCCTCTCTTCTCCTCTCCTCTCTTCTCCGCTCTTCTCCTCTCTTCTCCTCTCCTCTCTTCTCCTCTCTTCTCTTCTCTTCTCCTCTCTTCTCCTCTCTTCTCCTCTCTTCTCTTCTCTTCTCCTCTCTTCTCTTCTCCTCTCCTCCTCTCGTCTCCTCTCTTCTCCTCTCTTCTCCCCTCTTCTCTTCTCTTCTCCTCTCTTCTCCTCTCGTCTCCTCTCTTCTCCTCTCTTCTCCTCTCTCTCTCTCTCTGTGTGTGTGTGTGTGTGTGTGTGTGTGTGTGTGTGTGTCTAAGAGAGATTTTCCAATGCCCTCCTTTTCAGAGGAGATTCCGAGCCTCCCCCATCACAATTACTACTTTTAATTAAATCTTAGACAAACTCAACGACTCTACTCAGAGATGCTGCCATGCACAGGTTCAGTCAAGACACATCCTGCAATGTACTGTAGGCTTGCTGGACTGCAACATGATCTCATAGTTTCCCTTCAAAAATCAACATATTATTAATTCTGCGTAGTTACAGGGTTAATTCTCACTATTTACAGGGCTAATTCTGCATAGTTACAGGGTTAATTCTACGTAGTTACAGGGTTAATTCTGTGTAGTTACAGGGCTAATTCTGCATATTTACAGGGTTAATTCTGCGTAGTTACAGGGTTAATTCTGTGTAGTTACAGGGCTAATTCTGCGTAGTTACAGGGTTAATTCTGCATAGTTACAGGGTTAATTCTGCGTAGTTACATGGTTAATTCTGCGTAGTTACAGGGTTAATTCTGCATAGTTACCGGGCTAATTCTGCATAGTTAGAGGGTTAATTCTGCGTAGTTACAGGGTTAATTCTGCGTAGTTACAGGGTTAATTCTGCGTAGTTACAGGGTTAATTCTGCGTCGTTACAGGGCTAATTCTGCGTCGTTACAGGGCTAATTCTGCATAGTTACAGGGTTAATTCTGCATAGTTACAGGGTTAATTCTGCGTAGTTACAGGGTTAATTCTGCGTAGTTACAGGGCTAATTCTGCGTAGTTACAGGGCTAATTCTGTGTAGTTACAGGGTTAATTCTGCGTAGATACAGGGCTAATTCTGCGTAGTTACAGGGTTAATTCTGTGTAGATACAGGGCTAATTCTGCATAGTTACAGGGCTAGTTCTGCGTAGTTACAGGGTTAATTCTGCGTAGTTACAGGGTTGATTAGGTGTAGTTACAGGGTTAATTCTGTGTAGTTACCGTAGTTACAGGGCTAATTCTGCATAGTTACAGGATTAATTATGCGTAGTTACAAGGTTAAAACATAAATAAGTCAAAGGTTAACAGTTTAGACATTCATTCTGAGTTGTTAAGGTTTGGGCTATAGTTTGGGGAAGGCTTGAAACAAAATAATAAAAAACAATGCGCTATTGGCATCGAGTATCATCAAGTATTTTCACAGCTTGCTAAGGCATTGTGATCTGCGGTAGGGCAGTGGTCTGAGCAGAATGCTTCAGCTCCGAACATCATGAATTCGCACCCAGTGCCGGGCAATTGTTTTCTTTTTTTTTGCCAAGGAAGGCATATATTCACGTTCTCAGGACCTTTTCAAATGCCAGAAATCAAAGTCTATTTCTAGTGATCAGGCTGCTAGGCTAGCATACAGACTCACATCCTACATAGTACTGTAGACTAGCATGGACTCACATCCTACATAGTACTGTAGGCTAGCATACAGACTCACATCCTACATAGTAATGTAGGCTAGCATACAGACTCACATCCTACATAGTAATGTAGGCTAGCATATCAAATCAAAATCAAATCAAATGTATTTATATAGCCCTTCTTACATCAGCTGATATCACAAAGTGCTGTACAGAAACCCAGCCTAAAACCCCAAACAGCAAGTAATGCAGGTGTAGAAGCACGGTGGCTAGGAAAAACTCCCTAGAAAGGCCAAAACCTAGGAAGAAACCTAGAGAGGAACCAGGCTATGAGGGGTGGCCAGTCCTCTTCTGGCTGTGCCGGGTGGAGATTATAACAGCACATGGCCTAGATGTTCAAATGTTCATAAATGACCAGCATTGTCAAATAATAATAATCATAGTAGTTGTCGAGGGTGCAACAAGTCAGTAACACAGGAGTAAGTGTCAGTTGGCTTTTTCATAGCCGATCTTTGAGAGTATCTCTACCGCTCCTGCTGTCTCTAGAGAGTTGAAAACAGGAGGTCTGGGACAGGTAGCACGTCCGGTGAATAGGTTAGGGTTCCAGCAGGTCTGGGACAACAGGTCTGGGACAGGTAGCACGTCCGGCGAACAGGTCATGGTTCCATAGCTGCAGGCAGAACAGTTGGAACTGGAGCAGCAGCACGGCCAGGTGAACTGGGGACAGCAAGGAGTCATCAAGCCAGGTAGTCCTGAGGCATGGTCCTAGGGCTCAGGTCCTCCGAGAGAGAGAAAGAAAGAAAGAGAAAGAGAGAATTAGAGAGAGCATATTTAAATTCACACAGGACACCGGAAAAGACAAGAGAAATACTCCAGATGTGATAGACTGACCCTAGCCCCCCGACACATAAACTACTGCAGCATAAATACTGGAGGCTGAGACAGGAGGGGTCAGGAGACACTGTGGCCCCATCCGATGAACCCCTGGACAGGGCCAAACAGGTAGGATATAACCCCACCCACTTTGCCAAAGCACAGCCTCCACACCACTGGAGGGATATCTCCAACCACCAACATACCATCCCGGGACAAGGCCGAGTATAGCCCACAAAGATCTCCGCCACGGCACAGCCCAAGGGGGGGGCGCCAACCCAGACAGGAAGACCACGTCAGTGACTCAACCCACTCAAGTGACGCACCCCTCCCAGGGACGGCATGGAAGAACACCAGTAAGCCAGTGACTCAGCCCCCGTAATAGGGGTAGAGGCAGAGAATCCCAGTGGAAAGAGGGGAAACCGGCCAGGCAGAGACAGCAAGGGCGGTTCGTTGCTCCAGCCTTTCCGTTCACCTTCACACCCCTGGGCCAGACTACACTTAATCATAGGACCTACTGAAGAGATATGTCTTCAGTAAAGACTTAAAGGTTGAGACTGAGTCTGCGTCTCTCACATGAGTAGGCAGACTATTCCATAAAAATTGAGCTCTATAGGAGAAAGCCCTGCCTCCAGCTGTTTGCTTAGAAATTCTAGGAACAATTAGGAGGCCCGCGTCTTGTGACCGTAGCGTACGTGTAGGTATGTACGGCAGGACCAAATCGGAAAGATAGGTAGGAGCAAGCCCATGTAATGCTTTGTAGGTTAGCAGTATAACCTTGAAATCAGCCCATGCCTTAACAGGAAGCCAGTGTAGGGAGGCTAGCACTGGAGTAATATGATCACATTTTTTGGTTCTATCAGGATTCTAGCAGCCGTATTTAGCACTAACTGAAGTTTATTTAGTGCTTTATCCGGGTAGCCGGAAAGTAGAGCATTGCAGTAGTCCAACCTAGAAGTAACAAAGGCATGGATTAATTTTTCTGCGTCATTTTTGGACAGAAAGTTTCTGATTTTTGCAATGTTACGTAGATGGAAAAAAGCTGTCCTTGAAACAGTCTTGATATGTTCTTCAAAAGAGAGATCAGGGTCCAGAGTAACGCCGAGGTCCTTCACAGTTTTATTTGAGACGACTGTACAACCATCCAGATTAATTGTCAGATTCAACAGAAGATCTCTTTGTTTCTTGGGACCTAGAACAAGCATCTCTGTTTTGTCCGAGTTTAAGAGTAGAAAGTTTGCAGCCATCCACTTCCTTATGTCTGAGACACAGGCTTCTAGTGAGGGTAATTTTGGGGCTTCACCATGTTTCATTGAAATATACAGCTGTGTGTCATCCGCATAGCAGTGAAATTTAACATTATGTTTTCGAATGACATCCCCAAGAGGTAAAATATATAGTGAAAACAATAGTGGTCCTAAAATGGAACCTTGAGGAACACCGAAATTTACAGTTGATTTGTCAGAGGACAAACCATTCACAGAGACGAACTGATATCTTTCCGACAGATAAGACCTAAACCAGGCCAGAACTTGTCCATGTAGACCAATTTGGGTTTCCAATCTCTCCAAAAGAATGTGGTGATCGATGGTATCAAAAGCAGCACTAAGATCTAGGAGCACGAG
This sequence comes from Salmo trutta, assembly GCF_901001165.1. NCBI lineage: Eukaryota > Metazoa > Chordata > Actinopteri > Salmoniformes > Salmonidae > Salmo > Salmo trutta. The sequence continues at coordinate 11,781,885 of NC_042981.1, read as the reverse complement.
GACAGACGCAGAACCTCGGTCTGACGTCATTAAAAGGTAATTTACCACCTTCACAAGTGCAGTCTCAGTGCTATGATGGGGTCTAAAATCAGACTGAAGCGTTCCGTGTACATTGTTTGTCTTCAGGAAGGCAGTGAACAGAGATTGCTTCACTGAAAGTAAAGGGGCTGAATAATTTTGCACGGCCAATTTTTCAGTTTTTTATTTGTTATAAATTTTGTTCCACTTCATGATTGTGTCCCACTTGTTGTTGATTCTTCACAAAAAATTACAGTTTTATATCTTTATGTTTGAAGCCTGAAATGTGGCAAAAGGTCGAAAAGTTCAAGGGGGCCGAATACTTTCGCAAGGCACTGTATCTACAAATTCTATCTTTTGGGAGGGGCAGAAAACAGTTTTCAACCAGCGATTGAGTTGTGAGACTCTGCTGTAGAGCTCATCACTCCCCCTAACTGGAAGGGGGCCAGAGACAATTAATCGATGCCGACACATCTTTCTAGCTGATTTACACGCTGAAGCTATGTTGCGCTTGGTGACCTCTGACTGTTTCATCCTAACATCGTTGGTGCCGACGTGGATAACAATATCTCTATACTCTCTACACTCGCCAGTTTTAGCTTTAGCCAGCACCATCTTCAGATTAGCCTTAACGTCGGTAGCCCTGCCCCCTGGTAAACAGTGTATGATCGCTGGATGATTAGTTTTTAGTCTAATACTGCGGGTAATGGAGTCGCCAATGACTACGGTTTTCAATTTGTCAGAGCTAATGGTGAGAGGCTTCGGCGTCTCAGACCCCATAACGGGAGGAGTAGAGACCAGAGAAGGCTCGGCCTCTGACTCCGACTCGCTTAATGGGGAGAACCGGTTGAAAGTTTCTGTCGGCTGAATAAGCGACACCGGTTGAGCATTCCTACAGCGTTTCCCTCCAGAAGCCATGAGAAAGTTGTCCGGCTGCGGGGACCGTGCGAGGGGGTTTATACTAACGTTACTATCTGTACTTACTGGTGGCACAGACGCCGTTTCATCCTTTCCTACACTGAAATTACCCTTGCCTAACGATTGCGTCTGAAGCTGGGCTTGCAGCACAGCTATCCTCGCCGTAAGGCGATCGTTCTCCTGTATATTATGAGTACAACGACTGCAATTAGAAGGCATCATGTTAATGTTACTTAGCTTCGGCTGTTTGAAGTCCTGACGAACCATCTCCAGATAAAACCTCCGGGGTGAAAAAGTTGAGTGAGGGAAAAACTAAAAATATACGGTAATGAAAAAGTAAAAACCGTGAAGTAGTCAGGTAGCAAAGTAAGATCGGCAACAAAACGCACAGCAGCACGTAAACAAGTCTGCAAGTTGTGACCGGAAACAGGAAGTGACTGTTCAGGGCTAGCCTACATAGTAATATAGGCTAGCATACAGACTCACATCTTACATAGTACTGTAGGCTAGCATACAGACTCACATCCTACATGGTATTGTAGGCTAGCATACAGACTCACATCCTACATGGTATTGTAGGCTAGCATACAGACTCACATCCTACATGGTATTGTAGGCTAGCATACAGACTCACATCCTACATGGTATTGTAGGCTAGCATACAGACTCACATCCTACATGGTATTGTAGGCTAGCATACAGACTCACATCCTACATGGTATTTTAGGCTAGCATACAGACTCACATCTTACATAGTACTGTAGGCTAGCATACAGACTCACATCCTACATGGTATTTTAGGCTAGCATACAGACTCCGCTCTTAGATCTATAGACTACCATGGTGGACAGACATGTCTCAGACATATTTATGGCCTGTAACACACACAGTACACACACACACGCACACACACACACACACACACACACACACATCAGCACAGTATAGGGCAATGTCTGGCACTACTCCACTATAGGATCAACTTAGTTTCAGATGGTTTTCCTGGATCCCTCTGATGACCTTGCCTGATAATGTTCTCTGACTCATTATTCAGTTTGACTACATGCTGTGAGGAGGAATGTCTGAGTTGAATGGGTTTTGAGGAATTGGACTCAGAAGGTTGACAAACCAAAGTTCCTCCCTACTCTACCCCCTCTCCCCCTCCCCTACCACCCACAGTCACTCGCCACTCACCTTTCAAATTTCCTGTGAGGGGGACGACGCTTAAGAACTATTGTTGTGGGGGATTAGTGTGTGTGTGTGTGTGTGTGTGTGTGTGTGTGTGTGTGTGTGTGTGTGTGTGTGTGTGTGTGTGTGTGTGTGTGTGTGTGTGTGTGTGTGTGTGTGTGTGTGTGTGTGTGTGTGTGTGTGTGCGTGTGTGTGTGTACTGTGTGTGTTACAGACCATAAATATGTCTGAGGCATGTCTGTCCACCATGGTAGTCTATAGATCTAACAGAGGAGTCTGTGTGCTAGCCTACATTGCAGACACACACACACTAGATTTTCCCGTGACCCCCTTCAACCCCATACTGAGACAGCTGACCCGTAGGAAGAAGTAACCATGGCAACCCTTTTGTCCCCTAGATGCAGGAGTTGGAGCTGAGGGTGACAGAGTCTGACCAACGGGCCGAGAGTGCTGAGAAACAGGTACACTACAGTAACAGTCTGCCAACCACATTTTACAATCACAGCTTCTGTAGGCTTGAGTAGCTTTCTCCCTCTCTCTCTCTCTCTCTCTCTCTCTCTCTCTCTCTCTTTCTCTCTCTGTGTGTCTCTCTCTCTCTTTCATCATTTCTGCACTTCCCTCTCTATAACAGCTGAGGCTCATCTTGCAAACTTGATTTAGTCTCCTGCTCTACTGAGGGTTCCAGAGTCCATTTGTTCCCACCTATCTTGTGAGTGTGAACATGTGAGTGTGGACATAGTTGATGATGTATTACAGATCCATGTCATGGAAGAGAAGCTGAAATATGCAAACGTACAACCCAGCGAATCAGAGAACTCAGTGTTCAGAAGGTACCAGGACCTGACGAATCAGATGCAGGAGAAAGATGCAGTGATAAAGAGATTAGAGGTGCAGCTGGAAAAACAGGTATGGAAGCTATAGAGTGAGACCCAAATGGTATCCTATCCCTTATATAGTGCACTACTTTTGAACAGAGCCCTATGGACCTTGGTCAAAAGTAGTGCACTGTATAGGGAATAGGGTACAATTTAGGATGCACCCATAGATAAGAAACATGGAAGACACATTTCAGTTGAATGCATTCAGTTGTACAACTGACTAGGTATCTCCCTTTCCCTTATTATGTCCATTCATGTTCATAATATGTCCTGTAGGTTATGATGAGTCACTAACCATGAACCATGTTTTCTTGGCCTCTAGATCTTAGTCAGAGCCCAGGAGGCTAAGATCATTGAGGAGAAGGCTGCTAAAATCAAAGACTGGGTTACGTTTAAGCTACGAGAGGTAAGCGTAGCTCGGATACACTATGTACTGTGACATATACATCCTATAGGGACCAGCCACGTCAAAGATTAAGCTTTCTTTGCATTAGCTCAACTTAAACCTAAACCCAAACCCAGCTTATGATCAGTGGTTAAAGACAAAATAACAGTTAACCCCAAACTGTCACTAATTGTCATCTTCTTTCTGCGCTGTGTTTCAGATGGAGATTGAGAACCAGCAGCTGAAAATGTCCAACCTGAAGCAGGCAGAGCAGATTATGATGCTGCAGGACAAACTGCAAGGTGATCCACAGGAACTTTAGTTCATCTACCCAGCACCTCACCCTCTGAGAGTACCACGCTCCATTTTAACAAAGCAACACCCATAGGCCTTCGACGCCAGCCAGCTGTTATCACAGCATTAACAACTGTCATCACAGTTTTCAATTGTTATCCACCTAAAGTCATGCAAATGGTCTGGTTGAAGTGGCATAGGATCTGTACGAGTGGGAGTATGTAGATGATGAAGAGGGGCCCAGCATAGAGCCCTGGGGCACACCACAGTCTATGTTACTTTGATAGTATCAGAGCCTTATCACCTTAGTGATAGATGATTAGTAGTCAAGTGTGGGCCTATGTTCTATAGTACATGTTGTTATATTGTCAAAGGTTGCTGTTGTGTCTCTACATTGACTATATTTTGTCCCCTCTTGTCCAATAGCTCTCCTGGAGAAGCCTTCATCCCCCCTCCCCCCCACCTCTCCTTCCACAGACACCCACCAGGGACCCTCCAGCCCTCTGTACCCCTCATGCTGTCCTGGGACCTCACCTGTCCAGGAGGAAACAGGCTGGGGGAGACAGACAGGTCCAGGGGACAGAGCAGAGCAGCCCTGTAAACCCAGAGGGGACAGAGGAGACACAACAGGCCACGGCACTGTGACAGTAACCCTGCCAGACACTCCCTCTCTGGGCAGCAAGGGCAGGGAGGCTGGGGCTGAACCTGGTAGTCCTGTTCCAACCACTGGAGGTCAGGACCATCCACTAGGTAGCGCTACTCCCAGAGATCACTCCGCGGACGAGCTCAACAGCAGGTTCCGCTCCCAACGTCTCCACTCTTCCTCCTCTTCCTCTTCCTCCTCCTCATCTTCCTCTGCCTGTGAAACAACCCACGGGGGTCCCAGGACCCCTGATATCCCTACCTCCACCCCCAAAAACCCTCTCCTCTGCCGCTCTCCATCTAACTCTCACCCCTTCCAGACCCACACCCAGCCCCTGGCACTACCCTCCCATACTGGGACCAGCATGACCCTACCCAAGGTGTGTTAAGTTCTATGTATATCTATTTATGTATATATACACTACCGTTCAAAAGTTTGGGCTCACTTAGAAATGTCCTTGTTTTTGAAAGAAAAGCACATTTTTTGTCCATTAAAATAACATCAAGTTGATCAGAAATACAGTGTAGACATTGTTAATGTTGTAAATGACTATTGTAGCTGGAAACAACATTTTTTTATGGAATATCTACATAGGCGTACAGAGGCCCATTATCAGCAACCATCACTCCTGTGTTCCAATGGCACGTTGTGTTAGCTAATCCAAGTTTATCATTTTAAAAGGCTAATTGATCATTAGAAAACCCTTTTGCAATTATGTTAGCACAGCTGAAAACTGTTGTTCTGATTAAAGAAGCAATAAAACTGGCCTTCTTTAGACTAGTTGAGTATCTGGAGCATCAGCATTTGTGGGTTCGATTACAGGCTCAAAATGGCCAGAAACAAAGACCTTCTGAAACTCGTCAGTCTATAATTGTTCTGAGAAATGAAGGCGATTCCATGTGAGAAATTGCCAAGAAACTGAAGATCTCATACAACGTTGTGTACTACTCCCTTCACAGAACAGCGCAAACTGGCTCTAACCAGAATAGAAAGAGGAGTGTGAGGCCCCGGTGCACAACTGAGCAAGTGGACAAGTACATTAGAGTGTCTAGTTTGAGAAACAGACGCCTCACAAGTCCTCAACTGGCAGCTTCATTAAATAGTACCCGCAAAACACCAGTCTCAACGTCAACAGTGAAGAGGCAACTCTGGGATGCTGGCCTTCTAGGCAGAGTTGCAAACAAAAAGCCATATCTCAGACTGGCCAATAAAAATAAAATATTAAGATGGGCAAAAGAACACAGACACGAGACAGAGGAAGTCTGCTAGAAGGCCAGCACCAGAACCAAAAATCTCAAATTTGGACTAATCAGACCAAAGGACAGATTTCCACCGGTCTAATGTCCATTGCTCGTGTTTCTTGTCCCAAACAAGTTTCAAATCAAAATCACTTATTTGTCACATGTGCCAAATACAACAAGTGTAGACTTTACCGTGAAATCCTTACTTACAAGCCCTTAATCAACAGTGCAGTTCAAGAAGTGTTTAGAAAATATTTACCAAGTAGACTAAAATAAAAAGTAATAATAAAAAGTAACACAATAAGAATAATGAGGCTATATACTGGGGGCGCCGGTACCGAGTCAGTGTGCGGGAGTACAGGCTAGTTGAGGTAATTTGTACAGGTAGGTGGGGGTGAAGTGACTATGCATAGATAATAAACAGCGAGTAGCAGCAGTGTACAAGAGGGGGGGTCAATGTAAATTGTCCGGTGGCGATTTTATTAATTGTTCAGCAGTCTTATGGCTTATGTCTCCCTGTAGCGCTGTCTTAGGTGTCTCACAGTACTGACATTGCAATTTATTGCCCTGGCCACATCTGCAGTCCTCATGCCTCCTTGCAGCATGCCTATGGTACATTCACGCAGATGGGCAGGAACCCTGGGCATCTTTCTTTGGTGTTTTTCAGAGTCCGTAGAAAGGCCTCTTTAGTGTCCTAAGTTTTCATAACTGTGACCTTAATTGCCTACCGTCTGTAAGCTGTTAGTGTCTTAACGATCGTTCCACAGGTGCATGTCCATTCATTGTTTATGGTTCAATGAACAAGCATAGGAAACAGTGTTTAAACCCTTTACAATGAAGATCTGTGAAGTTATTTGGATTTTTACGAATTATCTTTGAAAGACAGGGTCCTGAAAAAGGGATGTTTCTTTTTTTGCTGAGTTTATACACTGCTCAAAAAAATAAAGGGAACACTTAAACAACACAATGTAACTCCAAGTCAATCACACTTCTGTGAAATCAAACTGTCCACTTAGGAAGCAACACTGATTGACAATACATTTCACATGCTGTTGTGCAAATGGAATAGACAACAGGTGGAAATTATAGGCAATTAGCAAGACACCCCCAATAAAGGAGTGGTTCTGCAGGTGGTGACCACAGACCACTTCTCAGTTCCTATGCTTCCTGGCTGATGTTTTGGTCACTTTTGAATGCTGGCGGTGCTTTCACTCTAGTGGTAGCATGAGACGGAGTCTACAACCCACACAAGTGGCTCAGGTAGTGCAGCTCATCCAGGATGGCACATCAATGCGAGCTGTGGCAAGAAGGTTTGCTGTGTCTGTCAGCGTAGTGTCCAGAGCATGGAGGCGCTACCAGGAGACAGGCCAGTACATCAGGAAACGCGGAGGAGGCCGTAGGAGGGCAACAACCCAGCAGCAGGACCGCTACCTCCGCCTTTGTGCAAGGAGGAGCAGGAGAAGCACTGCCAGAGCCCTGCAAAAAGACCTCCAGCAGGCCACAAATGTGCATGTGTCTGCTCAAACGGTCAGAAACAGACTCCATGAGGGTGGTATGAGGGCCCGACGTCCACAGGTGGGGGTTGTGCTTACAGCCCAACACCGTGCAGGACGTTTAGCATTTGCCAGAGACCACCAAGATTGGCAAATTCGCCACTGGCGCCGTGTGCTCTTCACAGATGAAAGCAGGTTCACACTGAGCACATGTGACAGACGTGACAGAGTCTGGAGATGCCGTGGAGAACGTTCTGCTGCCTGCAACATCCTCCAGCATGACCGGTTTGGCGGTGGGTCAGTCATGGTGTGGGGTGGCATTTCTTTGGGGGGCCGCACAGCCCTCCATGTGCTCGCCAGAGGTAGCCTGACTGCCATTAGGTACCGAGATGAGATCCTCAGACCCCTTGTGAGACCATATGCTGGTGCGGTTGGCCCTGGGTTCCTCCTAATGCAAGACAATACTAGACCTCATGTGGCTGGAGTGTGTCAGCAGTTCCTGCAAGAGGAACGCATTGATGCAATGGACTGGCCCGCCCGTTCCCCAGACCTGAATCCAATTGAGCACATCTGGGACATCATGTCTCGCTCCATCCACCAACGCCACGTTGCACCACAGACTGTCCAGGAGTTGGTGGATGCTTTAGTCCAGGTCTGGGAGGAGATCCCTCAGGAGACCATCCGCCACCTCATCAGGAGCATGCCCAGGCATTGTAGGGAGGCCATACAGGCACGTGGAGGCCACACACACTACCGAGCCTCATTTTGACTTGTTTTAAGGACATTACATCAAATTTGGATCAGCCTGTAGTGTGGTTTTCCACTTTAATTTAGAGTGTGACTCCAAATCCAGACTTCCATGGGTTGATAAATTGGATTTCCATTGATTATTTTTCTGTGATTTTGTTGTCAGCACATTCAACTATGTAAAGAAAAAAGTATTTAATACGATTATTTCATTCATTCAGATCTAGGATGTGTTATTTTAGTGTTCCCTTTATTTTTTTGAGCAGTGTATATATATTAATGTGGCCCTATACACCTGTAATTATGGTACTCTCTCTCCATTCCTTGTATTTGTACACGAGCCGTACGATTCTTTTTACTGTTTGACTGTTCCAATGTGTGATGGCCGCTCTGGAGTGGGATGTTATCAGTCAGTAAACTTAGTTGAACTTGAATCAATGTCAACTTCAATCAAATGCCAATCAATAATGTCATCTATCTTTGTTTGTGAACTAACAGGTGCGGACGCCTCTGACCCCACGAGACAGCATCCAGCTGGTGAAGAAACACTACAGTCAGCCCCAGCCTGGAGGTGTGGACCGGCTGCACCACCTCAACGCCCCCAGTCAGCCCCAGCCTGGAGGTGTGGACCGGCTGCACCACCTCAACGCCCCCAGTCAGCCCCAGCCTGGAGGTGTGGACCGGCTGCACCACCTCAACGCCCCCAGTCAGCCCCAGCCTGGAGGTGTGGACCGGCTGCACCACCTCAACGCCCCCAGTCAGCCCCAGCCTGGAGGTGTGGACCGGCTGCACCACCTCAACGCCCCCAGTCAACCCCAGCCTGGAGGTGTGGACCGGCTGCACCACCTCAACGCCCCCAGTCAGCCCCAGCCTGGAGGTGTGGACCGGCTGCACCACCTCAACGCCCCCAGTCAGCCCCAGCCTGGAGGTGTGGACCGGCTGCACCACCTCAACGCCCCCAGTCAGCCCCAGCCTGGAGGTGTGGACCGGCTGCACCACCTCAACGCCCCCAGTCAGCCCCAGCCTGGAGGTGTGGACCGGCTGCACCACCTCAACATCCCCATAGACATCATGACTGCTTTCAGCACCCAGGTAAAGGGGTGAGCATGCTCAACTCTATCCTGTGGTGTAGAAACAGTGAGAGTGTGCTTAAAGTCAACAGTCGGTCACATGACAATGATAAAAAGGTACCCGGCTGCACTCAGTTGATGTAGTTGCAATTGAAGTAATTGCTTCTTTTTTTTCATCTTTGCACCCTGCAGAGCCTTGCGTCTCCCTCCACCTGCAGTCACTTCCTGGTAGAGACAGATATAGATGACGGGCTGCCTGACAATATGGAGGGGGTGGTAGAGGGGGCCGAGGGTCCTTCCCAGGAAGGAGTGTCGTTTGTTGGGTTGGCTGAGGGTCTGGAACTGCTGGATCCGGAGGTTCTGAAACCCCCCACCCCACCTCTGCACCGCTTCCCCTCCTGGGTGAGACAGAGAGAGAGAGAGAGAGAGAGAGAGAGAGAGAGAGAGAGAGAGAGAGAGAGAGAGAGAGAGATCCAGCTGGTCCTGGGGCTGAGTTCACAAACCTGTTCTACTAACACACTGAAGCCTCAGGACCAGAACATCCAATCAATCAGAATAAACCAAATTACAACACAGTCAAAACAAAACTACATTGCTTATTGGGAAACACAAGCACAAACACAAAGCAAAATGCAGTGCTATCTGGCCCTAAATCGACAGTACACCGTGGCTAACTATTTGACCATGGTTACTGATCAAAACCTTAGAAAAACCTTGACAAAGTACAGGCTCAGTGAGCACAGCCTTGCCATTGAGAAGGGTAGACACAGGAAAACATGGCTCCCTGTAGAGGAAAGGCTGTGCAACCACTGCACAACAGCAGAACCTGAGACAGAGCTGCATTTCCTGACAAAATGTAAAAAATATAAAACAATTAGAGAGTGTCATTTCCCCAAATTTGAAACCCTTATTCAAGGTTTCAAAGACCTCTCAGATGAGGATAGGCTACCCGTCCAGTTGGGGGAGGAAGCAGAGAGCTGTGTGTTGGCAGCGCACTACATTGCTGCATGCCATAAGTTGAGGGACAGTGTCTGACAGACCAATAAACCTGCACATGTCCTCTACTGTATGCTTATTGTTATTGTTGAATGTATGGTTATTTTGACCCTTGGTTATTGTTGTTACTGTTGTCCCATTGACAATTATGATTCTCATTTTTTATTTATTTTTATATTGTAAATATCCAAAATAAGCTTTGGCAATATGTATATTGTTACGTCATGCCAATAAAGCGAATTGAATTGAATTGAATTGAGAGAGAGAGACAGAGAGAGAGAGAGAGAGAGACAGAGAGAGAGAGAGAGAGAGGCAGAGAGAGAGAGAGAGAGAGAGAGAGAGGCAGAGAGAGAGAGAGAGAGACAGAGAGAGAGAGAGAGAGAGAGAGACAGAGAGAGAGAGACAGAGAGAGAGAGAGAGAGAGACGCAGAGAGAGAGAGAGAGAGAGAGGCAGAGAGAGAGAGACAGAGAGAGAGAGAGAGAGACAGAGAGAGTGAGAGAGAGACAGAGAGAGAGAGAGAGGCAGAGAGAGAGAGAGAGCTGGTGGAGTGTTCTTTGCCATAGTCTCATATCAGTGTGTGTGTTCCTGTTGTTGTGAGCAGTCAAAGTCATGTTATAAAACACACATACACATACTCATGCTTACACAATGATCTATGTGCTCTACAGGAGAGCCGTATCTATGCTGTGGCCAAGTCAGGGATGACAGTATCGGAGGCGACCGCAGGAGCCAGAGGTCCTGGTCCAGGTGAGTTGCCTACCATGCTGATGTTGGAGAGGACTGTCTGGAGGAATCTCAATTGCAGTTGCAGTTTCCTCACGAGGAATCAAGGAATTGTAATTGAGATTGTCCCTCTGTGTCTGTGGTGGAACATTATGGGGCCTGTCAGTACTCCTTTTGATGTCACATCTTCCTGTCTGAGGGGGTGACACCTGTGCAGGTGTGATCTGGGAAGCTTTAAGGAGCTCTTTAAAGAGATGTTTAAGAGCAGAACCCTGCTTTTTAATCAGCTGTGATGAAAGGATAGGACGTACACACAGTAAGACAGACTATAATTATATACTGCTCAAAAAAATAAAGGGAACACTTAAACAACACATCATAGATCTGAATGAAAGAAATAATGTTATTAAATACTTTTTTCTTTATATAGTTGAATGTGCTGACAACAAAATCACACAAAAATAATCAATGGAAATCCAATTTATCAACCCATGGAGGTCTGGATTTGGAGTCACTCTAAATTAAAGTGGAAAACCACACTACAGGCTGATCCAACTTTGATGTAAGGTCCTTAAAACAAGTCAAAATGAGGCTCAGTAGTGTGTGTGGCCTCCACGTGCCTGTATGACCTCCCTACTACGCCTGGGCATACTCCTGATGAGGTGGCGGATGGTCTCCTGAGGGATCTCCTCCCAGACCTGGACTAAAGCATCCGCCAACTCCTGGACAGTCTGTGGTGCAACGTGGCGTTGGTGGATGGAGCGAGACATGATGTCCCAGATGTGCTCAATTGGATTCAGGTCTGGGGAACGGGCGGGCCAGTCCATAGCATCAATGCCTTCCTCTTGCAGGAACTGCTGACACACTCCAGCCACATGAGGTCTAGCATTGTCTTGCATTAGGAGGAACCCAGGGCCAACCGCACCAGCATATGGTCTCACAAGGGGTCTGAGGATCTCATCTCGGTACCTAATGGCAGTCAGGCTACCTCTGGCGAGCACACGTCTGTCACGTGCTCAGTGTGAACCTGCTTTCATCTGTGAAGAGCACAGGGCGCCAGTGGCGAATTTGCCAATCTTGGTGTTCTCTGGCAAATGCCAAACGTCCTGCACGGTGTTGGGCTGTAAGCACAACCCCAAGCTGTGGACGTCGGGCCCTCATACCACCCTCATGGAGTCTGTTTCTGACCGTTTGAGCAGACACATGCACATTTGTGGCCTGCTGGAGGTGATTTTGCAGGGCTCTGGAAGTGCTCCTCCTGCTCCTCCTTGCACAAAGGCGGAGGTAGCGGTCCTGCTGCTGGGTTGTTGCCCTCCTACGGCCTCCTCCACGTCTCCTGATGTACTGGCCTGTCTCCTGGTAGCGCCTCCATGCTCTGGACACTATGCTGACAGACACAGCAAACCTTCTTGCCACAGCTCGCATTGATGTGCCATTCTGGATGAGCTGCACTACCTGAGCCACTTGTGTGGGTTGTAGACTTTGTCTCATGCTACCACTAGAGTGAAAGCACCGCCAGCATTCAAAAGTGACCAAAACATCAGCCAGGAAGCATAGGAACTGAGAAGTGGTCTGTGGTCACCACCTGCAGAACCACTCCTTTATTGGGGGTGTCTTGCTAATTGCCTATAATTTCCACCTGTTCTCTATTCCATTTGCACAACAGCATGTGAAATGTATTGTCAATCAGTGTTGCTTCCTTAGTGGACAGTTTGATTTCACAGAAGTGTGATTGACTTGGAGTTATATTGTGTTGTTTAAGTGTTCCCTTTATTTTTTTGAGCAGTGTACATCTCGCTGCATCACAAACATCTCATGTTTTCTGCAGAAAAACCACAGTACCCTGCCGCAGGACCATTCACTCACCTGATCTACAAGAACATCACTGTACCCGTGTATACCACACTGAAAGGGGTAAGTACCGTACTCTACATTTACATTTACATTTTAGTCATTTAGCAGACGCTCTTATCCAGAGCGACTTACAGTAGTGAATGCATACATTTCATACAATTTCATACATTTTTTTTCTGTGCTGGCCCCCCGTGGGAATTGAACCCACAACCCTGGTGTTGCAAACACCATGCTCTACCAACTGAGCTACAGGGAAGGCCAGCAGCTCTAACTGTGTTCAACTGACCATAACATATCCACTCCCTATGGACTGTGGTATGTGCTGAGGAATATCTAAAAGTGTCTTCTGTGTGTCTGCAGAAAGCCACTCAGATCAGCAGTGTGCCCCTGCATGATGATGACTCTGGTTCGGAGGATGACAGTGGCTCTCTGGCCAGCCTCAGGACCTCCACCCTGGGCCCAGAAAGGAAGGGCAGCACCCCCGGGAGCCCCCGCGCCGTCAAGAGGGGTGAGAGGGTTTACTTTACTTTAATTCATTTTTTTTTGCACACTTTAAAAAGTACAACAATATAACATATAACACAAGGTACGTGCAAATAAGCTGTGAGTCAGCTGTGAATCACCTCAATGACCTGTTCCTGTTTAGACTTCTGACCTTCGATCCCTCCAGGTGTATCCATGTCATCCATTAGCTCTGAAAGTGACTATGCCATCCCTCCTGACGCCTATTCCCTGGAATCTGACTACTCTGAGCCAGAACACAAAGTCCAGAGAACATCTTCATACTCCTGCGAGAGCCTGCGAGAGCCTGTGAGTGACCATTTACAGTCCGATATGGTGCAGTACGGTGCCATTCACTAGCCATAGTAGAATATAAGACACAAGGACCCCTTCTACTTCCCTGGAGATACACTAGGACTATTCAGCTGTACTGAGCAGCTGTAAAGGACAACGTGAAAATAAACTATCCAAGCCAGCAAAGTATGGGTGAGGTTGGCACGACAGTGTGAAAATGGTAAGTGAGTCATGTGCTGTGTGTGTCCACATGTACAGGAGATGCTGGAGAAGTCAGGTTACCTGCTGAAGATGGGCAGTCAGATTAAAGCCTGGAAGAGACGCTGGTTCATCCTGAGGAACGGAGAGATCTTCTACTACAAGTCTCCGGTGAGTCTCCACGCGTCGTCACTATCTGCTTGATTACTGTCTTCTCTGACAGATTTATTACAGTGGCAGTAAATTGCCAGCCTTGGCTTTATACCTGTTCAAAAAAACACACAACAGGTGGCAGTGTGCACCCTTTCAGTTTGTTTACCAACTCATAGAAGTAGTAGAAGAAGAAAATGGACTACTTCAAAATGGAGATGCGCTCAATGGCGCTGCCCGTGCTCTCACAGATGCCATCATGGGACCGATACAGTAATGCAATGTCTAAGTCAATGGCTGAATCAGTTAAGTTACAACTGGGGTTGGTTCGAAAACGCACAGGAGGGTATTTCTCCAGGGACACGGTTGGAGAGCCATGGTTTATTCTGTATTGCCATCTCCTTCCTATGGTCTTTGTCCTGGTCTTTCAGAGCGATGTGATACGGAAGCCTCAGGGTCAGATGGAGCTGAACTCTTCCTGTCGGATCGCCCGTGGAGAAGGAGCACAGACCTTCCAGGTGAGTGACAGTGATGAGCAGTGGAGGCTGCTGAGGGCAGGATGGCTCATAATAATGGCTGGAATGGAGTCAATGGACTGGTATCAAACACATCAAACATGTGGTTTCCATGTGGTTGATAAGGACTCCAGTCTGGCCATTATTATGAGCCGTCCTGCCCTCAGCAGCCTCCACTGGGGAAGAGGGCTTTAATCTACTGCTACTGCTAGTTCAGCCACTTTCACCCCCAGAAGTAAATTGAGTTAGCTAGTTCGTTAGCACACGCAACATTTGGTTGTGGGTTCTGGGATTACTGGTACACACACACATCCTGCCCTACCATCCCTAGCACCAAACTGGGTAAAAATGAACGTTTCAGCCTGAAGAGAGATCATCAGGTATGGAATGTTGACTTCTGCAGCTGTTACTCATCTCTACTAAGCTGGGGATGCTATCTCTGCTCACTCAGAGTGTGTGTGTGTGTTCTTGCGTACGTGCATGTGTCTGTCTGTCCCTATCTGCCTGTCTGTCTTTATAGGCACGTATTCACCCTGCATTTCTCTTCTCCTGCTCTAATCTTCTCCTGCTCTAATCTTCTCCTGCTCTAATCTTCTCCTGTTCTAATCAAATCAAATCAAATCAATTTATATAGCCCTTCGTATATCAGCTGAAATCTCAAAGTGCTGTACAGAAACCCAGCCTAAAACCCCAAACAGCAAGCAATGCATGTGAAAGAGGCACGGTGGCTAGGAAAAACTCCCTTTGAAAAACTCCCTAGAAAGGCCAAAAACCTAGGAAGAAACCTAGAGAGGAACCAGGCTATGAGGGGTGGCCAGTCCTCTTCTGGCTGTGCCGGGTGGATATTATAACAGAACATGGACAAGATGTTAAAATGTTCATAAATGACCAGCATGGTCAAATAATAATAATCATTGTAGTTGTCGAGGGTGCAACAAGCACTAATCTTCTCCTGCTCTAATCTTCTCCTGCTCTAATCTTCTCCTGCTCTAATCTTTTCCTGCTCTAATATTCTCCTGTTCTAATCTTCTCCTGCTCTAATCTTCTCCTGCTCTAATCAGTTGATAACAGAGAAGAAGACATTCTTCCTGGCGGCTGACTCTCCCAACATCTTGGAGGAGTGGATCAGAGTTCTACAGAACATCTTCAAGGTCCAAGCCAGCAGCCCAGTCGCCATGGAGACCACCACCGCCAAACCCACCGTGAGGGGCTGGCTCACTAAGGTCAGGGAACACTGGACTGGGCCTAAGAGATGAGAAACAGACAACATGCTTAGGGGGATTGGCCTTAGCAAGACGAGGTACAGAAGAGCTTATTTTGATCACATAATGATTGCGTTGGGACAAGGAAATCCCAGCCGGCCAAACCCTCCCCTAACCTGGACGAAGCCTGGGATCGAACCTGGGTCTGTAGTGGCGCCTCAAGTACGGCAATGCAGTGCCTTAGAACGCTGTGCCACTCGGGAGGCCCCCAAAACACACAGTTTTAATAGAAACTTTTAACTTGCCTTTTAAATGGAAGCTTTTAACTTTAACTTTAACTCTTATTACAAAGGCAATACAAAAATATACCTATTCTCACCCAATATAGAGATCGATTATATCAACAATATGTTTCTTATTAGGACACTGTAAAGTTTAAACTAGCCATTCTTCCCACTGTTAGAAAAAGAGACTGTAACAGATTGTCAGTATGGTTGAGACTGGGGCTAGGAGACCCTAAGATCACAGAGGTGTGTCTGTCAGTATGGTTGAGACTGGGGCTAGGAGACCCTAAGATCACAGAGGTGTGTCTGTCAGTATGGTTGAGACTGGGGCTAGGAGACCCTAAGATCACAGAGGTGTGTCTGTCAGTATGGTTGAGACTGGGGCTGGGAGACCCTAAGATCACAGAGGTGTGTCTGTCAGTATGGTTGAGACTGGGGCTAGGAGACCCTAAGATCACAGAGGTGTGTCTGTCAGTATGGTTGAGACTGGGGCTAGGAGACCCTCTAAGATCACAGAGGTGTGTCTGTCAGTATGGTTGAGACTGGGGCTAGGAGACCCTAAGATCACAGAGGTGTGTCTGTCAGTATGGTTGAGACTGGAGCTAGGAGACCCTAAGATCACAGAGGTGTGTCTGTCAGTATGGTTGAGACTGGGGCTAGGAGACCCTAAGATCACAGAGGTGTGTCTGTCAGTATGGTTGAGACTGGGGCTAGGAGACCCTAAGATCACAGAGGTGTGTCTGTCAGTATGGTTGAGACTGGGTCTAGGAGACCCTAAGATCACAGAGGTGTGTCTGTCAGTATGGTTGAGACTGGGGCTAGGAGACCCTAAGATCACAGAGGTGTGTCTGTCAGTATGGTTGAGACTGGGGCTAGGAGACCCTAAGATCACAGAGGTGTGTCTGTCAGTATGGTTGAGACTGGGGCTAGGAGACCCTAAGATCACAGAGGTGTGTCTGTCAGTATGGTTGAGACTGGGGCTAGGAGACCCTAAGATCACAGAGGTGTGTCTGTCAGTATGGTTGAGACTGGGGCTAGGAGACCCTAAGATCACAGAGGTGTGTCTGTCAGTATGGTTGAGACTGGGGCTAGGAAACCCTAAGATCACAGAGGTGTGTGTGACGGCTGACTGACATATTAACTATCTCTCCATGTAAAGAGGCTTTGATCTCTACACTATGACGTTATGCACCTCAGAACTCTGAAGTGATGTACTGTTGGTTCACTGCCTCTCTCTCTGCATATTTGAACTTCGACCCTGATGAAGAGATGTACAGCTAGGATTATGAGTCATGAGATGAAGCCAGTGGTCCACACACATCCACTCTCTACTGCAGCCTGCTGTTCAAATGAGAAATATGCTGTACAGTCTAACTGGTATTGAATCTATAACCCTCACACATTCTCCTCTGTCTCTCTCTATCTCTGTCTCTCATGTGCTCTCTCTCTCACTCTCTCTCTTCTCCATGCGCTCTCTCTTCTCTGTCTCTCGCTCTCCCTCTGTCTCTTCTCTTTCTCTCACACTCTGTCGCTCTCCTCCAGGTGAAGCATGGCCACTCTAAGCTGGTATGGTGCTCTCTGGTCAGCAAGGTCTTCTATTATTACAGGAACCAGGATGACAAGGTTGAAATTCCTTCTTTTCTCCAGCGTCATTACTGTTGACAGTCTATATCTATAGTACAGTATAACTGAATATCATTCTCTAACTGTGTGTGTGTGTATATGTGTTTGTCACGTCTCAGCTCCCTCTAGGCCAGCTGCGGATGCGTGAGGCGGTGGTGGAGGAGGTGGACAGGTCATGTGACTCTGACGAGGACTACGAGGCCGGTGGGCGTGGCTTCTTGTCATCTCACTGTACCCTAGTGGTCCACCCCAGAGAGCAAAGCCCCACCTACCTGCTCATAGGCACCAAGCAAGAGAAGGTACAGCACCCCTAAACTACACTACCCATATACCCCCTCACTGCAAGAGAAGGTACAGCACCCCTAAACTACACTACCCATATACCCCCTCACTGCAAGAGAAGGTACAGCACTCTAAAACTACACTACCCATACACCCTTTCACCTGCTTGCTCATAGGTACCAAGCAAGAGAAGGTACAGCACCTGTAAACTACACTACCCATATACCCCCTCGCTGCAAGGGAAGGTACAGCACCCCTAAACTACACTACCCATATACCCCTTCACTGCAAGAGAAGGTACAGCACCCCTAAACTACACTACCCATCACCTACTTGTTCATAGGTACCAAGCAAGAGAAGGTACAGCACCCGTAAACTACACTACCCATACACCCCATCACCTACTTGCTCATAGGCACCAAGCAAGGGAAGGTACAGCACCCGTAAACTACACTACCCATACACCCCTTCACCTACTTGCTCATAGGTACCAAGCAAGAGAAGGTACAGCACCCGTAAACTACACTACCCATATACCCCCTCGCTGCAAGGGAAGGTACAGCACCTGTAAACTACACTACCCATACACCCCTTCAACTACCTGCTCATAGGTACCAAGCAAGAGAATGTACAGTACTCTAAAAATACACTTATTCAAACACCCCTAATTTCCCATAGTTGTAAGTTACAACCCACAGACACATTGACACTTACCTGTTTCCATTATCTCCTCCATCCTTCCTGTCCAGGACACCTGGCTGTACCACCTGACAGTCGCGGCAGGCAGCAGTGCCAGCTTCAAGGTGGGCACAGAGTATGAGCAGCTGGTGGGGAACCTCCTAGACGTAGAGGGAGATCCAGGTAAGTCATCTAATCATTCAACTCAGTCTGTCTGTCTGTCAACACCAAAGACAAGTACACTACTTGATGTCTAACAAGGCGACAAGGAGTGCCTTGAAGATAGACTAGTGGTTAACAGACTGGTCTAACACCTGCTATACTGTATTACATAAGGTTTCAGATTCAGTCAGTATCATGTTGCATTAACCAGGACAGACTACTGAAATCTCTTGATCCAGTCTGCAATCTGCAGATAGTGTTTATGACTGGGCTGAAGTAAGGCTGTTTCTGGTCAATCTGTGTGTGTGTGTGTGTGTGTGTGTGTGTGTGTGTGTGTGTGTGTGTGTGTGTGTGTGTGTGTGTGTGTGTGTGTGTGTGTGTGTGTGTGTGTGTGTGTGTGTGTGTGTGTGTGTGTGTGTGTGTGTGTGTGTGTGTGTGTGTGTGTGTGTGTGTGTTCTCTCAGACTCTGCATTGTGGAGGAGGGAGGCTCTATGTTTCTGTAAAGATGGCCTGCGCTCTGCTCTCACCACTCTACCATCTGTGTGTGTGTGTGTGTGTGTGTGTGTGTGTGTGTGTGTGTGTGTGTGTGTGTTCTCTCAGACTCTGCATTGTGGAGGAGGGAGGCTCTATGTTTCTGTAAAGATGGCCTGCGCTCCCCTCTCACCACTCTACCATCTGTGTGTATGTGTGTGTGTGTGTGTGTGTTCTCTCAGACTCTGTGTTGTGGAGGAGGGAGGCTCTATGTTTCTGTAAAGATGGCCTGCGCTCCCCTCTCACCACTCTACCATCTGTGTGTATGTGTGTGTGTGTGTGTGTGTTCTCTCAGACTCTGTGTTGTGGAGGAGGGAGGCTCTATGTTTCTGTAAAGATGGCCTGCGCTCCCCTCTCACCACTCTACCATCTGAAGCTCTGCAGACTGAAGCCCTCAAACTCTTCAAGGTCGGTCCTTTCTTTACTCTTCCTTTGTATTTTTTCAAATCCCTGTGTCTTTCTCTTCTCCTGTCTGCTGATCTGACGGAGACCCCCAGTCTGTCTGTCTGTCTGTTAGGGGCTTCCCCTTTTCTGTCCATCAAACCCCCCTCTCCTCTTGGATGCACTCCATGCCCCTCTACCCTACCGCCACTCACAGATCAAAGCCTCGGAGGCTCATTAGAAGTGTGGAAGAGAGATAATGGGTCTGATTATCTCCTGTGATTGAAGCTAAGCGTTCCTCTAGTCCTTGTTCTTGTTGGGGGGTCAGAGACAGTCTGTGTGGATGTAATAGTGGGAGGAGGGAGTGGGATAGACAGACAGCACAGTGGGAGTGGGATTGGGACAGGAAAAGGGAGTGGGACATGGGCAGGGAGTGGGACATGGACAGGGAGTGGGACATGGACAGGGATGGGATGAGGAGTGTGACAGGGACAGGGAGTGAGACAAGGACAGGGATGGGATGGGGAGTGTGACAGGGACAGGGAGTGAGACATGGACAGGGATGGGATGGGGAGTGAGACAAGGACAGGGAGTGAGACAAGGACAGGGATGGGATGGGGAGTGTGACAGGGACAGGATGGGATGGGATGGGATGGGGAGTAATGAAGTGGATCTGGAGGATGGATCTTGACCTTGATGTATCCTGTTCCTCTCTTTTCAACTGGGCCTCCCAGTCCACCTCACCCCTCCCCTTCTCTCTATGCTTTAGTGAGCTCTCCCTCTTCCCCATATTTTGGGTTGTTTTTGTCTGATTGGTGCTACATACAGTATGTAGACGAATGGATGAATAGAGATCACTCACAACCCTTTAAAGTCTCTGTTCCTGTTGAAATATTTTGAACATGCACCTTCCCTTCTGTCCTCCCCTTCTTTGAAGTATAGTCCCTGATGTGACAGGGCTGTTAGTGAAAGATGTCATGACAGTATTCATACAGAGCCTTGATCCTAGTAACATTTTCCTGTTCCCCTCAAGCAATGACAGACTAGTTTTACAGCTTCCTCCTGACTTGGATGAACCTGTCAAACTTGGAATGTGTTTCCAAGTAGGAAACACATTCAAGTTTGTGCATGCAGGGCCGGGCCGCCCATTAGTTGCCTATGGCAGCAGATTGACGAGGGTGGCGTTTTCCCAGCCAAACGGACCAACACATGAATCAACACAAAATAAACTCACATGATTCTGCCCAAAAACAATGACAATTTCTCTAAACCACTGGCATATGGGCTTTTTAGGTGAGCGCCAATGGCACACTTTGATAAGCAGTGGCTACTTTGTCAAAGACAGGGACGCAAAATATCAATCTTGTCCATTCCCAGCTCTATAATTTAGTCTAAACAACTACCTCTTCCCCTACTGTATTTATTTAGTTATTTATTTTGCTCCTTTGCACCCCATTATTTCTATTTCTACTTTGCACTTTCTTCTACTACAAATCTACCATTCCAGTGTTTTACTTGCTATATTGTATTTACTTCGCCACCATGGCCTTTTTTGCCTTTACCTCCCTTATCTCACCTCATTTGCTCACATTGTATATAGACTTATTTTTCTACTGTATTATTGACTGTATGTTGTTGTTTGTGTCGAACTGCTTTGCTTTATCTTGGCCAGGTCACAATTGTAAATGAGAACTTGTTCTCAACTTGCCTACCTGGTTAAATAAAGGTGAAATAAAAAAGATTGATTGACTACATTGCAGTCTGACTGCACAGAGCCACTGATCTACAAGTCAACCTTCGTAAAATACATCCGAAATAACAACTCATTATAATAATTTATTTAATTAAAGTGCTTTTCTCACACCCAAAAGTGATCATGATTAGTGATTATGTGACCAAGACTAGTGATTATGTGATCAAGACTAGTGATCATGTGATCAAGACTAGTGATCATGTGATCAAGACTAGTGATTATGTGATCAAGACTAGTGATCATGTGATCAAGACTAGTGATCATGTGATCAAGACTAGTGATTATGTGATCAAGACTAGTGATTATGTGATCAAGACTAGTGATCATGTGATCAAGACTAGTGATTATGTGATCAAGACTAGTGATTATGTGATCAAGACTAGTGATTATGTGATCAAGACTAATGATTATGTGATCAAGACTAGTGATTATGTGATCAAGACTAGTGATTATGTGTGTTGAGATTTCTAGCTCACTCAGGAAAAGAAAAATAAATAAATAAATATAAATAGATAAAAGAGAAGCAAATGGGTCTGATGTGTTCAATTAAATGGGGAACGAGTGATTTCTTTAAGTTTCTTAGATGCTCAGATATGTTACGTTATGTGCGCATGCGCAGCTTCACTAGAGACTTAAATTACAGCACCTGGTAATCACTTCACCGTAGACAATCATCAGGAGCACACAGCCCGTTGGTATGTAACTGCGAACTACTCAGTCTAGCATTGATGTTTAAGTCACTTATATGTTTGTGCACTGAACGTTTACCTCACTGTGTCGGTGTTAGTTGGCCGGGAGTAACTTGTAGCTCGCTGGGTGCGGTAGCTCAGCGAACCAGATGCTATATAGCATTAGGCTATTATTATCAGCCATTTGCATTGTGCTGATTTGTTCGGCGCACTCTGCTGGTTTCTGGTGGCGGTGGTGATAGCGGTGGTTTGGTTCGGTGATCCATGGTGGAGTGCCGCATTATGTTGCGTTTGTGTGTAAATCCTTTGGACGAGGCATGTGGTGGCAAGGGTTCTGTGTCCTGTGACAGCGTCCATAGCAACCTGTGACGGCAGAGTCACTGTGCGCATGCTCCTCTGGCGCTGGGCATTCTGGGTGATGTAGTCGGTGCTGTTTTAAGCCAGATTCGCCACATCTTTGATGGTGTTGCAGGCTTATTTGATTTATTATTTACATTATTATTATATTACTTGAATAACATACTAAATAATATATCTGAATAATATATTGTCATTACTTGTTTGTTGTATTTCAGGTTTATGACCTGTGGTCATTTGATTTAAAATAAAATTAAGGACAAAACACGAGTCATGACATTGTGTGCTTCCTGGTGAGCCTTTTCGGAGGGCTAAATAACGAAAATCCGAACAATGTGATTAAGACTAGTGATCATGTGATCAAGACTAGTGATCATATGATCAGACTAGTGATTATGTGATCAAGACTAGTGATCATATGATCAAGACTAGTCATCTGCCCCTTGCTTAAACTGATCCCCATGAACATGCTGCTTCTATTGTTTCACAACATTTATCACGATCATAGCAGGTAAAACCTTCATCCCTCTTTCATCCTTCCTTTCTTCAGTCCTGTCAGCTGTTCATCAACGTACTGGTGGAGGCTCCCTCCATTGACTACCACATGTCCCTGGCCCAGAATGCATTGCAGGTGTGTCTGACGCACCCAGAGCTCCAGAACGAGATGTACTGTCAGCTGATTAAACAGACCAACTGCCGCACACCACACAACTCCTCCCTCACTCAGGTACGTTACACACCACACAACTCCTCCCTCACTCAGGTACGTTACACACCACACAACTCCTCCCTCACTCAGGTACATTACACACCACACAACTCCTCCCTCACTCAGGTACGTTACACACCACAACTCCTCCCTCTCTCAGGTACGTTACACACCACAACTCCTCCCTCACTCAGGTACGTTACACACCACACAACTCCTCCCTCACTCAGGTACGTTACACACCACACAACTCCTCCCTCACTCAGGTACGTTACACACCACAACTCCTCCCTCACTCAGGTACGTTACACACCACAACTCCTCCCTCACTCAGGTACGTTACACACCACACAACTCCTCCCTCACTCAGGTGCGTTACACACCACACAACTCCTCCCTCTCTCAGGTACGTTACACACCACACAACTCCTCCCTCACTCAGGTACGTTACACACCACACAACTCCTCCCTCACTCAGGTACGTTACACACCACAACTCCTCCCTCACTCAGGTACGTTACACACCACACAACTCCTCCCTCACTCAGGTACGTTACACACCACAACTCCTCCCTCACTCAGGTACGTTACACACCACAACTCCTCCCTCACTCAGGTACGTTACACACCACAACTCCTCCCTCACTCAGGTACGTTACACACCACAACTCCTCCCTCACTCAGGTACGTTACACACCACACAACTCCTCCCTCACTCAGGTACGTTACACACCACAACTCCTCCCTCACTCAGGTACGTTACACACCACAACTCCTCCCTCACTCAGGTACGTTACACACCACACAACTCCTCCCTCTCTCAGGTACGTTACACACCACAACTACTCCTTTACTCATTTACGTTACACACCACACAACTCCTCCCTCTCTCAGGTACGTTACACACCACATAACTCCTCCCTCACTCACGTACGTTACACACCACAACTCCTCCCTCACTCAGGTACGTTACACACCACAACTCCTCCCTCACTCAGGTACGTTACACACCACAACTCCTCCCTCACTCAGGTACGTTACACACCACAACTCCTCCCTCACTCAGGTACGTTACACACCACAACCCCTCCCTCACTCAGGTACGTTACACACCACAACTCCTCCCTCACTCAGGTACGTTACACACCACACAACTCCTCCCTCACTCAGGTACGTTACACACCACACAACTCCTCCCTCACTCAGGTACGTTACACACCACACAACTCCTCCCTCACTCAGGTACGTTACACACCACACAACTCCTCCCTCACTCAGGTACGTTACACACCACAACTCCTCCCTCACTCAGGTACGTTACACACCACACAACTCCTCCCTCACTCAGGTACATTACACACCACACAACTCCTCCCTCACTCAGGTACGTTACACACCACACAACTCCTCCCTCACTCAGGTACGTTACACACCACACAACTCCTCCCTCACTCAGGTACGTTACACACCACACAACTCCTCCCTCACTCAGGTACGTTACACACCACAACTCCTCCCTCACTCAGGTACGTTACACACCACACAACTCCTCCCTCACTCAGGTACGTTACACACCACAACTCCTCCCTCACTCATGTCGGCATAAGCCTGGCCCTGAAGCTCAAATTACCCCCTAGTCCCTACCCCCTAGTCACTTCTGAGAGTATTCAATTGGTATGAGTAATATGACTACAATAACAGCTGGTCTTTCAGAAGCGAAGAGGAAGGTTCAACGTAATTGCTTATTCCTCCCACTTATCACTTTGTATCTAGGGATGTTGTGTTACCTGTCATAGTTAGTTTTTTTATCAGGTATTGTTTACATTGTAGTGATCTGCCTGTCTGTCTGTATGTCTGTCTGTCCTCTCCTCAGTGCTGGCAGCTGTTGGCTGTGTGTGTGGCTCTCTTTCTTCCTCAGCAACACTTCCTGTGGTACCTCAGACAGTATCTGCAGCGTCATGCAGACCCCAGGTACACACACACCATCCTTACTTTCCTGAGCAGAAAACATCAAACCTCACAATGATGACCTCCTCTCTATCTCTCTCTCTCTCTCTCTCTCTCTCTCTCTCTCTCTCACACACACTCTGTCTCGCTGCATCTCTGTCTCACTCTTTCTGTCTGTCTATCTCTCTGCATCTGTCTGTCTCCATGTGTGTAGGAGTGAGGTGGGGAAGTATGCAGTGTACTGTCAGAGGTCTGTAGAGCGTACCCTGCAGAATGGAGAGAGAGAGGCCAAACCATCACGTATGGAGGTCCTGTCTATCCTGCTGAGGAACCCTTACCACCACTCACTACCCTTCAGCATCCCTGTCCACTTCCAGAACATCACCTACCAGGTAACACACTCACCTACCAGGTAACACACACTCACCTACCAGGTAACACACTCACCTACCAGGTAACACACTCACCTACCAGGTAACACCCACACCTACCAGGTAACACCCACACCTACCAGGTAACACACTCATCTACCAGGTAACACAGACACCTACCAGGTAACACACACACACCTACCAGGTAACACACACACCTACCAGGTAACACAGACACCTACCAGGTAACACAGACACCTACCAGGTAACACAGACACCTACCAGGTAACACACACACCTACCAGGTAACACAGACACCTACCAGGTAACACACACACCTACCAGGTAACACACACCTACCAGGTAACACACACACCTACCAGGTAACACACACACCTACCAGGTAACACACTCACCTACCAGGTAACACAGACACCTACCAGGTAACACAGACACCTACCAGGTAACACAGACACCTACCAGGTAACACACACACCTACCAGGTAACACACACACCTACCAGGTAACACACACACCTACCAGGTAACACACTCACCTACCAGGTAACACAGACACCTACCAGGTAACACACACACACACCTACCAGGTAACACAGACACCTACCAGGTAACACACACACCTACCAGGTAACACACACACCTACCAGGTAACACAGACACCTACCAGGTAACACACACACCTACCAGGTAACACAGACACCTACCAGGTAACACACACACCTACCAGGTAACACAGACACCTACCAGGTAACACAGACACCTACCAGGTAACACACACACCTACCAGGTAACACAGACACCTACCAGGTAACACACACACCTACCAGGTAACACACACACCTACCAGGTAACACACACACCTACCAGGTAACACACTCACCTACCAGGTAACACACTCACCTACCAGGTAACACAGACACCTACCAGGTAACACACACCTACCAGGTAACACAGACACCTACGAGGTAACACACACACCTACCAGGTAACACAGACACCTACGAGGTAACACAGACACCTACCAGGTAACACAGACACCTACCAGGTAACACACACACACCTACCAGGTAACACACACACACCTACCAGGTAACACACACACCTACCAGGTAACACAGACACCTACCAGGTAACACACACACACCTACCAGGTAACACACACACACCTACCAGGTAACACACACACCTACCAGGTAACACAGACACCTACCAGTTAACCCACACACACTCACCTACTAGGTAACACAGACAAATTCACCTACCAGGTAACACAGACACACACCTACCAGGTAACACAGACACACTAACCTACCAGGTAACACAGACAAACTCATCTACCAGGTAACACACACACCTACCAGGTAACACACACACCTACCAGGTAACACACTCACCTACCAGGTAACACAGACACCTACCAGGTAACACACACACCTACCAGGTAACACACACACCTACCAGGTAACACACACATCTACCAGGTAACACACTCACCTACCAGGTAACACAGACACCTACCAGGTAACACACACCTACCAGGTAACACAGACACCTACGAGGTAACACACACACCTACCAGGTAACACACACACTACCAGGTAACACAGACACCTACCAGGTAACACAGACACCTACCAGGTAACACACACACACCTACCAGGTAACACACACACACCTACCAGGTAACACACACACCTACCAGGTAACACAGACACCTACCAGGTAACACACACACACCTACCAGGTAACACACACACACCTACCAGGTAACACACACACCTACCAGGTAACACAGACACCTACCAGGTAACACACACACACCTACCAGGTAACACACACACACCTACCAGGTAACACACACACCTACCAGGTAACACAGACACCTACCAGTTAACCCACACACACTCACCTACCAGGTAACACAGACAAACTCACCTACCAGGTAACACAGACACACACCTACCAGGTAACACAGACACACACCTACCAGGTAACACAGACACACTAACCTACCAGGTAACACAGACACACACCTACCAGGTAACACAGACAAACTCATCTACCAGGTAACACAGACACACACCTACCAGTTAACCCACACACACTCACCTACTAGGTAACACAGACAAATTCACCTACCAGGTAACACAGACACACACCTACCAGGTAACACAGACACACTAACCTACCAGGTAACACAGACAAACTCATCTACCAGGTAACACACACACCTACCAGGTAACACACACACCTACCAGGTAACACACTCACCTACCAGGTAACACAGACACCTACCAGGTAACACACACACCTACCAGGTAACACACACCTACCAGGTAACACACACCTACCAGGTAACACACACCTACCAGGTAACACACACACCTACCAGGTAACACAGACACCTACCAGGTAACACACACACCTACCAGGTAACACAGACACACACCTACCAGTTAACCCACACACACTCACCTACCAGGTAACACAGACAAACTCACCTACCAGGTAACACAGACACACACCTACCAGGTAACACAGACACACTAACCTACCAGTTAACCCACACACACTCACCTACCAAGTAACACAGACACACTAACCTACCAGGTAACACAGACACACTAACCTACCAGGTAACACAGACACAGACCTACCAGGTAACACAGACACACTAACCTACCAGGTAACACAGACACACACCTACCAGGTAACACAGACACACTAACCTACCAGGCAGCACAGACACACACCTACCAGGTAACACAGACACACTAACCTACCAGGTAACACAGACAAACTCATCTACCAGGTAACACAGACAAACTCATCTAACAGGTAACACAGACACACTAACCTACCAGGTAACACAGACACACACCTACCAGGTAACACAGACAAACTCATCTACCAGGTAACACAGACACACACCTACCAGTTAACCCACACACACT
Organism: Salmo trutta; assembly: GCF_901001165.1. Taxonomy (NCBI): domain Eukaryota; kingdom Metazoa; phylum Chordata; class Actinopteri; order Salmoniformes; family Salmonidae; genus Salmo; species Salmo trutta. The sequence continues at coordinate 11,753,835 of NC_042981.1, read as the reverse complement.
CACCTACTAGGTAACACAGACAAATTCACCTACCAGGTAACACAGACCCACTAACCTACCAGGTAACACAGACACACTAACCTACCAGGTAACACAGACACACACCTACCAGGTAACACAGACAAACGTATCTACCAGGTAACACAGACAAACCCACCTACCAGGTAACACAGACACACACCTACCAGGTAACACAGACACGCTCACCTACCAGGTAACACAGACACACTCACCTACCAGGTAACACAGACACACACCTACCAGGTAACACAGACACACTAACCTACCAGGTAACACAGACACACTAACCTACCAGGTAACACAGACCCACTAACCTACCAGGTAACACAGACCCACTAACCTACCAGGTAACACAGACACACACCTACCAGGTAACACAGACAAACTCATCTACCAGGTAACACAGACACACACCTACCAGTTAACCCACACACACTCACCTACTAGGTAACACAGACAAAATCACCTACCAGGTAACACAGACCCACTAACCTACCAGGTAACACAGACCCACTAACCTACCAGGTAACACAGACACACTAACCTACCAGGTAACACACACACCTACCAGGTAACACACACACCTACCAGGTAACACACACACCTACCAGGTAACACAGACACCTACCAGGTAACACACACACCTACCAGGTAACACAGACACACACCTACCAGTTAACCCACACACACTCACCTACCAGGTAACACAGACAAACTCACCTACCAGGTAACACAGACACACACCTACCAGGTAACACAGACACACTAACCTACCAGTTAACCCACACACACTCACCTACCAAGTAACACAGACACACTAACCTACCAGGTAACACAGACACACTAACCTACCAGGTAACACAGACACAGACCTACCAGGTAACACAGACACACTAACCTACCAGGTAACACAGACACAGACCTACCAGGTAACACAGACACACTAACCTACCAGGCAACACAGACACACACCTACCAGGTAACACAGACACACTAACCTACCAGGTAACACAGACAAACTCATCTACCAGGTAACACAGACAAACTCATCTAACAGGTAACACAGACACACTAACCTACCAGGTAACACAGACACACACCTACCAGGTAACACAGACACACCTACCAGGTAACACAGACACGCTCACCTACCAGGTAACACAGACACACTCACCTACCAGGTAACACAGACACACTAACCTACCAGGTAACACAGACACACTAACCTACCAGGTAACACAGACACACTAACCTACCAGGTAACACACTAACCTACCAGGTAACACAGACACACTAACCTACCAGGTAACACAGACACACTAACCTACCAGGTAACACAGACACACACCTACCAGGTAACACAGACAAACTCACCTACCAGATAACACAGACACACACCTACCAAGTAACACAGACACATTTCAGTAATCATTTTTCAGTGAGCCCTCCTGTCCAGTCCTGTCTCCTAGGTGGTGGGGTTCAATAGTTCCTCCACCCACACAATCACACATCCGCATGCACACAAACACACACACAACCACAGAGTCACACACAGTCACACACACTTGTCATTCATGCCATGTTTCAGTGACCCCCATCCCGTCCTACCTGTCCTTTAGGTGGTAGGATTTGATGGCTCCACCACAGTAGAAGAGTTCCTGAGCACCCTGACCCAGAGGGTGGGCATGAGGAAACCTCACCTGTCAGGCTTCGCTCTCTTCACTGACGACCCCTCAGGGAGAGACCTGGAACACTGCCTGCGGCCCAGCATCAAAGTACGTGTGGACCAAGACTCGCTCATGACTGTAGCCGACCATGCAGCACACACAACCTCACGTGTTAGTGCCTGTGACTAAGTAGAAGACACTAAACAGAGGGGTAGAGTGGAATCAGAACATGGATTAGGGAATAATGTACAAGGGACCAGGGTCTGCCTGTTAACTGATTGACCTCTCACCCCTGCCAACAGATCTGTGATGTCATCTCCAAGTGGGAACAGGCCCTGAAGGAACTGCATCCTGGGAAATACGAGGGCACACGCATTGTCCGTCTAATGTACAAGAACAGGTAGGCTTGACCTTGCTTTAGTTGACTCCATCCATAGAGATGAAGACCAGCTGCTGACATCATGCGTTGACCAGTGTGACGTCTGTTGTGTAGGTTGTGTTTCCGGGCCCAGGCTAAAGGAGAGACAGAGCGTGAGCGCCTCCTGCTGGCCTACCAGGTGAATGACGAGGTCCACCAGGGACACTTCCCTGTCAACAAGGAGCTGGCTCTGGAGGTGGCTGCTCTCATGGCACAGGTGGGTAGTGGTTTTGGAGAGGAGAGGGGCATTATGGGTACTACAGGTAGAATGGAGGGGACTGACGGGGGCAGTATGAGGGGTACAGGTGTGTGTGTCTTGGGTTATGCTGTGTGAACAGCAGATTATATACCTGCACGTTAAGGTTTGTTTGTGACCACAATGGTCTTTCACCTTATTGTGTAATTTTCTATTATTTTGTTTTTGCACACGTGTGTTTTTAAAATTGTCAGACAAAAATGACTACAAATAGAAAACTGTATAATAAAACAAATAGTTAAAATGAGCCTCCCTCCCCAGGTGGAACATGGGGATCTGGACCGTCCAGCCCCCTCCTCTGCTAGCTGCAGCTCTCCTCAGCCCAAAAGCCAACAAATCCTCCTACAGGCCCTGGGACGCTTCTACCCCAAGCACTACAAACAAGACTGCAGCATGGACCAGCTCAGGTAATACTGGAAACACATACACCAATGCACACACGCACGCACACACACATGCACGCACGCACACGCACGCACACACACACACACACACACACACACACACACACACTTGACAAAAAGGGAGCTGCATTTGCTTTCCTGTTATTTATTCAATAATGAGTTATAAACTACTTACAAATAAATAATTGATCCTCTTTCACCCCTCAGAGATCTATCGGAGCGTCTGGCCACTAAGTGGTCAGTCCTGCGCGGCTGCAGTGCCTCAGAGTGTGTCAGAATCTACCTGACCGTTGCTAGGAAGTGGCCGTTGTTCGGTGCCAAGCTCTTCCATGCTAAGGTTAGTGGGAATGGAACAAGACTGAAAAAACATTCCAGCTTTCCTGAATCTGTATTCTACCAGAAGTGTCCCGTATAGAGTGTATGTGTGCTTACAGCTTACAGAGTGTATGTTTACAGCTTTAGCTGAATCTGAGTTCGGTGTCTCCAGCGACTTGGAAGATATCTCTATAATCAAAAAGATGTTGTGGTCCTCTTTCCTTTTGAAAGGCCTACTATTTCAGTATTTACTCAGAGCAGAGCCCCATTCCAATAGAAACCTATGTTAATGCAGATATACCTGTATCTAGTATTATCTGTGTGTCTACAAAAGTCCATACCTCTCCCCTGTTTCTGTCTGCAGCCTTTACCCCCGTCGTCTGTAGAGCAGTCCCAGGTCTGGCTAGCTGTCAATGAGGATGGACTGTGTGTGCTTGACTATACCATGGTAAGTGTCTGTTTAGGTAGCTGTTTGTACGTCTGCTTCCTTAGCGCATTTACCATAGTTCAAGTGATGATTCAAAGATTTCATAGCATGCTGGCCTAAAATCCAACTAATATGTGGTATTACTGCTACTAAATGTGTCCAGAAGAGGGCGTATTTCAGTGATTCAGTAGTGATCAAGGGACTGCCATCAGAAGTGAGCTCTAGATATCTGAATAGAATATTTCAATTTCATTACTAATTATGAAAACAAAATAAAAGCCAAGGCAGCAACCTCTCAGAATCCAACCAGACTTTTATTGTTTTGTTATTCTCTTTTTTTTTTCAGGTTAAAAAAGTATTTGATTCAGAGCACTCAAACTTAATGTTTGGGATTTATTTTTACAAGTCTTTACCATTGTGGCTGTGGCCAAGACACAGAGACAGAGGCTTGTTGAACTACTGGTGTGGAATGATTTTCTGCTACAACGTTTGAAACACCAGATCCCCACAGGGAAACAGAAACTGGCCAACGCTAACCTCTGATTTGATACTCATACCCGGGTTCATATACTATTTGAAATCATTTCAAATACTTAAGCGGGACTTGATTGACCTTGCCTGGGTTAAAGGAAACAATAGAAAATATCAAAAAGTGCCAATCCCGCCCATCTGGCACTCCTGGCAGGCTAGAACAAACACTTCATGTATTTGAAAGATTTAAAATAGTATTTGAACCCAGGTCTGGGTCTACCCAGAGAGATCCAAACGCTGACTGAGATATAAACAAAGTTAGACCTAAAACACTATAATTATCTTACCCTTATTCCTCCAAGTCATTTCTGGTTTGGCGTCTTTTCATGCTCCAATACATTCACTAGTTCTTAGGGACATTCAAAATAAAGCAGCAGAAATAATGTTATGCTGCTACATTGCTTCTTGCTGAATGTGCCTTTGAGAAAACAATAACAAGAAACACATTTCCAAAACAAGGATCTTGTGGCCTGTATCAGGAAGAGAGATGACATGTAGAATGTATTATACAAGAGACAAAATTCACAAATTCGACAACACGACGACAGAGTCATGTCTGAAGTGTAAAACTAATAATGATTCAATAATCCATCATGCTTCCTGGGAACGCTACGAAGACCAGAGGTTGTGGGTGGAGCTAGAAAGTTGGCTGTCTGAATATTACAATGTAAATACACTTTTAATCAGTCTGTCTGGACATTTTCAGACATGGCATATGGGGGTGTAGTGAGATACACAATGGGCTGGACGATTATCTTCTCATCACTCATCTTGAAAAAACTCATACTAAAAACTTGGAAGTCAATCAATCCGCCATCATTAACACAATGGGAAAATCTGCTTTTTTATTGAAATAGCATGGGCGATCGAGAAACGAATTGGTACAATTTATGGCCAAGTGGCAAACAATAATGCAGGTACTAGGGATGGAGGTGTGACCAGGTACTAGGGATGGAGGTGTGACCAGGTACTAGGGATGGAGGTGTGACCAGGTACTAGGGATGGAGGTGTGACCAGGCACTAGGGATGGAGGTGTGACCAGGCACTAGGGATGGAGGGGTGACCAGGCACTAGGGATGGAGGGGTGACCAGGTACTAGGGATGGAGGTGTGACCAGGTACTAGGGATGGAGGTGTGACCAGGCACTAGGGATGGAGGTGTGACCAGGTACTAGGGATGGAGGTGTGACCAGGCACTAGGGATGGAGGTGTGACCAGGCACTAGGGATGGAGGTGTGACCAGGTACTAGGGATGGAGGTGTGACCAGGTACTAGGGATGGAGGTGTGACCAGGTACTAGGGATGGAGGTGTGACCAGGCACTAGGGATGGAGGTGTGACCAGGCACTAGGGATGGAGGGGTGACCAGGCACTAGGGATGGAGGGGTGACCAGGTACTAGGGATGGAGGTGTGACCAGGTACTAGGGATGGAGGTGTGACCAGGCACTAGGGATGGAGGTGTGACCAGGTACTAGGGATGGAGGTGTGACCAGGCACTAGGGATGGAGGTGTGACCAGGCACTAGGGATGGAGGTGTGACCAGGTACTAGGGATGGAGGTGTGACCAGGTACTAGGGATGGAGGTGTGACCAGGTACTAGGGATGGAGGTGTGACCAGGCACTAGGGATGGAGGTGTGACCAGGCACTAGGGATGGAGGTGTGACCAGGCACTAGGGATGGAGGTGTGACCAGGCACTAGGGATGGAGGTGTGACCAGGTACTAGGGATGGAGGTGTGACCAGGTACTAGGGATGGAGGTGTGACCAGGTACTAGGGATGGAGGTGTGACCAGGTACTAGGGATGGAGGTGTGACCAGGCACTAGGGATGGAGGTGTGACCAGGCACTAGGGATGGAGGTGTGACCAGGCACTAGGGATGGAGGTGTGACCAGGCACTAGGGATGGAGGTGTGACCAGGCACTAGGGATGGAGGGGTGACCAGGCACTAGGGATGGAGGTGTGACCAGGCACTAGGGATGGAGGTGTGACCAGGCACTAGGGATGGAGGTGTGACCAGGCACTAGGGATGGAGGTGTGACCAGGCACTAGGGATGGAGGTGTGACCAGGCACTAGGGATGGAGGTGTGACCAGGCACTAGGGATGGAGGTGTGACCAGGCACTAGGGATGGAGGTGTGACCAGGCACTAGGGATGGAGGTGTGACCAGGCACTAGGGATGGAGGGGTGACCAGGCACTAGGGATGGAGGTGTGACCAGGTACTAGGGATGGAGGTGTGACCAGGTACTAGGGATGGAGGTGTGACCAGGTACTAGGGATGGAGGTGTGACCAGGTACTAGGGATGGAGGTGTGACCAGGTACTAGGGATGGAGGTGTGACCAGGCACTAGGGATGGAGGGGTGACCAGGCACTAGGGATGGAGGAGTGACCAGGCACTAGGGATGGAGGTGTGACCAGGCACTAGGGATGGAGGTGTGACCAGGTACTAGGGATGGAGGTGTGACCAGGTACTAGGGATGGAGGTGTGACCAGGTACTAGGGATGGAGGTGTGACCAGGTACTAGGGATGGAGGTGTGACCAGGTACTAGGGATGGAGGTGTGACCAGGTACTAGGGATGGAGGTGTGACCAGGTACTAGGGATGGAGGTGTGACCAGGCACTAGGGATGGAGGTGTGACCAGGCACTAGGGATGGAGGTGTGACCAGGTACTAGGGATGGAGGTGTGACCAGGCACTAGGGATGGAGGTGTGACCAGGCACTAGGGATGGAGGTGTGACCAGGCACTAGGGATGGAGGTGTGACCAGGTACTAGGGATGGAGGTGTGACCAGGCACTAGGGATGGAGGTGTGACCAGGCACTAGAGATGGAGGTGTGACCAGGCACTAGAGATGGAGGTGTGACCAGGCACTAGAGATGGAGGTGTGACCAGGCACTAGAGATGGAGGTGTGACCAGGTACTAGAGATGGAGGTGTGACCAGGTACTAGGGATGGAGGTGTGACCAGGTACTAGGGATGGAGGTGTGACCAGGTACTAGAGATGGAGGTGTGACCAGGTACTAGGGATGGAGGTGTGACCAGGCACTAGAGATGGAGGTATGACCAGGTACTAGGGATGGAGGTGTGACCAGGTACTAGGGATGGAGGTGTGACCAGATACTAGGGATGGAGGTGTGACCAGGCATTAGGGATGGAGGTGTGACCAGGCCCCCAGGGATGGAGGTGTGACCAGGTACTAGGGATGGAGGTGTGACCAGGCACTAGGGATGGAGGTGTGACCAGGCACTAGGGATGGAGGTGTGACCAGGCACTAGGGATGGAGGTGTGACCAGGTACTAGGGATGGAGGTGTGAGCATGCGGGTCTGGGCAGAGGGGACATAGTCCTTGTTTGTGTCTGTCTGTAAGTTGTTGTTTGTATGTACAAGTTTGTTTTTGGAGTGTAAAAAACCCCAAAACAAATATGAAAAAATAAATATTAATAAGAAAGGAAGAGACACCACTGAACAGAACCAAACCAAAAGTCAACAGAAATGAACAGTTTGGTCTTTTAAACAACTGAAATAAATAATCCTTTCCTTTACAGCACCCTCTGGTCACCTACTCCTACCAATCAGTGATCACCTTTGGCGGTTGCTGTGACGACCTGATGGTGGTAGTGAGCCAGACCAAAGAACAGGGTGGAGGGAAGAAGAGTGTGGAAAAACTGGTCTTCGCATTGCCCAAACCCAAGGTAAAGTCTCTATAGTCTTCTCTATGGCTAAACCCAAGGTAAAGTCTCTATAGTCTTCTCTATGGCTAAACCCAAGGTAAAGTCTCTATAGTCTTCTCTATGGCTAAACCCAAGGTAAAGTCTCTATAGTCTTCTCTATGGCTAAACCCAAGGTAAAGTCTCTATAGTCTTCTCTATGGCTAAACCCAAGGTAAAGTCTCTATAGTCTTCTCTATGGCTAAACCCAAGGTAAAGTCTCTATAGTCTTCTCTATGGCTAAACCCAAGGTAAAGTCTCTATAGTCTTCTCTATGGCTAAACCCAAGGTAAAGTCTCTATAGTCTTCTCTATGGCTCAACCCAAGGTAAAGTCTCTATAGTCTTCTCTATGGCTAAACCCAAGGTAAAGTCTCTATAGTCTTCTCTATGGCTAAACCCAAGTTAAAGTCTCTATAGTCTTCTCTATGGCTAAACCCAAGGTAAAGTCTCTATAGTCTTCTCTATGGCTAAACCAAAGGTAAAGTATAGTCTTCTCTATGGCTAAACCCAAGTTAAAGTCTCTATAGTCTTCTCTATGGCTAAACCCAAGGTAAAGTCTCTATAGTCTTCTCTATGGCTAAACCCAAGGTAAAGTATAGTCTTCTCTATGGCTAAACCCAAGTTAAAGTCTCTATAGTCTTCTCTATGGCTAAACCCAAGGTAAGGCCATAGAAATGTAATATATTCTATTTCTACGGGTAAGGCAGGTTTAAAGTAGGTGGTCTTTACCTCTGGCCAAGTGCAAATGGTCAGTGAAAACTATTAGTGGATAATAATCACCACGGACCACAACAGCTCTGCCAACTTTCAGTCAGAGCTCGGGATTAAGTTAAAGTCACACAGTTACTTTGGCTGGATTTTCCAAAGACTGAAAAGTAAAGGGTGGGTGGTGGTGTTGATGTAGGATTTTACTGTGCAAATCAGGGAGCCAGGGTGGTGAGTAAAGGGTGGGTGGTGGTGTTGATGTAGGATTTTACTGTGCAGATCAGGGAGCCAGGGTGGTGAGTAAAGGGTGGGTGGTGGTGTTGATGTAGGATTTTACTGTGCAGATCAGGGAGCCAGGGTGGTGAGTAAACGGTGGGTGGTGGTGTTGATGTAGGATTTTACTGTGCAGATCAGGGAGCCAGGGTGGTGAGTAAACGGTGGGTGGTGGTGTGGATGTAGGATTTTACTGTGCAGATCAGGGAGCCAGGGTGGTGAGTAAAGGGTGGGTGGTGGTGTTGATGTAGGATTTTACTGTGCAGATCAGGGAGCCAGGGTGGTGAGTAAAGGGTGGGTGGTGGTGTGGATGTAGGATTTTACTGTGCAGATCAGGGAGCCAGGGTGGTGAGTAAAGGGTGGGTGGTGGTGTTGATGTAGGATTTTACTGTGCAGATCAGGGAGCCAGGGTGGTGAGTAAAGGGTGGGTGGTGGTGTTGATGTAGGATTTTACTGTGCAGATCAGGGAGCCAGGGTGGTGAGTAAAGGGTGAGTGGTGGTGTTGATGTAGGATTTTACTGTGCAGATCAGGGAGCCAGGGTGGTGAGTAAAGGGTGAGCTCCTGCTATGTGGCCCTGTCCACCTGTCAGTTCAGTGTAGCTCCGAGAGTATATAGGAAGGTTACCCTCATTTATTTTTATTTTTATACATTTTCAAAAAAAAATCAAAACCTGTTTTTGCTTTGTCATTATGGGGTATTGTGCATAGATTGATGAGAGAAAAAAACGATTTAATCAATTTTATAATAAGGCTGTAATGTAACAACACATGGAAATAGTCAAGGGGTCTGAATGCTTTCTGAATGCACTGTGTATATATATATATATATATATATGAAGGTTACCCGCTTCCTTGGGCTGATGTAGAAAGCAGGTTGATTCTCTATTTTATGTGTTCAGCCTCCAAGGAGCCTAAGGGAGGGATTTTTAAAAAACGCAGATAAGTTACCTGTGCACTGAAATTGACTTTAAAAGATGGTTTTGGCTTGAGCTGCCAGTCGTTAATCTGTTTTGGATTGAAACCCGGCCTAAGCATAGAGTCACATTACTACTGTAGAACGTGCTAATAAGGTCCCTCTGTATTCATGTCAGGCAGATCACTATCAAGTCATTTCTATGGTTTTCTCATTGGCTTTAAACTGAACTTCAAAATGTGAGCAAATGGGCCTCCAGCTCCCTAGGAGCTAATGAAATACAATAATATCAAATGGTAAAACAATTTCCCCTTCCCTACTCTGTGTCCTCCTCTTTCTTTCCCTCCTTCTGTCCTCTCTCATCACCTTCATCCTCCTCTCATCCTATCCCCCGCCCCCTCCACTCTTCTCTCTCTCTTCTCCTTCATCCTCCTCTCCTCCTCCCCCCGCCCCTTCCTCTCTCCCTTCTCTCCTCCCAGATCTTGGAGTTGACTCTGTTGATGGCCAGCTACATTAACTACTGGACGCCCAGCCTCCCTGGCCCCCCTATAGCCCAGCACCAGTCCCCAGGACCCATCTCCCCTCTGGGGCCCCGCGGGGCCGGGACAGGGGCTGCAAAGATGTGGAACTTGGACAGCAGACACTTCCCCTCCATGACTTACACCACCAAGGGTCCCACTCTACTGTGAATATGTCAAACAACAACAACAGCAGCAACAATCAACACCCTTGCTCCAGTTTATCTTCGGGACAAGACGGTTGTGTCCAGTAGGCTCCTTAAAGAAGAAAACAGACTAAAACATGGAGAATCTATACCTGGACCTGTGTAAGGGAGTGCGTAACTGGCGGCAGGGAAGTCAGGCGCAGTAGAGCTAAACTGGGTAATCAACGGAGCAGTTTTATTCATTAAACCACCGGAAACCAGAACAACAAACAAATGGGTACAAAACCCGTCGCTCACCAGAGAAAACGTGCACATGCACTTACAATAAACAATTCCGCACAAAGACATGGGGGGAACAGAGGGTTAAATACACAACATGTAATGAGGGAATTGAGACCAGGTGTGTGGGAAGACAAGACAAGACAAAACAAATGGAAAATGAAAAGTGGATCGATGATGGCTAGAAGACCGGCGACGCCGAGCGCCGCCCGAACAAGGAGAGGAACCAACTTCGGCGGAAGGCGTGACAACCTGGTCCAATAATAAATGTTTGTTTTCCATTTCAAAACATTTTTGCTATGGTGTACCCTACTGGACATGACCCAGGACTGAGAAACTACTACAGGCTGTTGTGGTAAAGAGGACATTGCTCCACATATGTTACATCACTGAAAATGGCTGTGGTTCTTCTATGTTACCCTCATCCCCTCTAGCCTGAAGTGGATTCTGCTCCATATACACAGGACGTTTCATTTCTGAGAAGAAAAAAAATTTTACCGTGAAGAATTGGGAAGTGATTCACTTTATATGAAGATGCCACTCTTCAAATGTTTGCGTTTTAGTCAGTGCTTAATTTAGGAAAAATATGCTCATGTTTGAGGACTATTTGAAAAACAATTGAGCCTTGAAAAGGGACCAATACACACCCTACTTCTTGACCTTGGCTGTCTGGCTGTTATCCACACAGCCTCAACTCTTCCCTGCCACTCGTCTATTCCAGATACTCTGCATACCAAATGGTTCCCTTTTCCCTATATAGTGCACTACTTTTGACTAGGGTCCATGAGGAATAGGGTGCCATTTCACATACCCTCTGTCTTTTTTAAAGGGAAAAAAGCTGTTAAACAAGGAAAGACTATTGATTTATTCTGGCTCTTTGGTACCTAGGAAGATTTACGTATTCCTTAAACGATGGAGGCTTGAAGTGGTGTTAACCGGTTTCTGAGGGAATCTATTCGACTACAGAGCACTAGTTGTTACTCACTACCTTCTCCTGACTGGATTCTGGAGACGCCGTCACGTTAGAATGACGCTATCTAACGGAAGACAATTCATTAAACCAGTATAAAATACTTATATTCAGACATCAAATTGTACTTGATTTTTTCATCAAGCAATTGCACAACAGGTCTGACTTCTAGATCACAGCAGGCCAGGGCCTGGGGAGGAACAGCCCACTGGGTAAAAACTGGTTTAGTCAATGTTTCCACTACATTTTAAACCCATAAAATCTATGTGATGACATTGAACTGGCATGGGAAACTAATTGGATTTGGAAAAAGTCACCAACTTTTAACCTAAATCAAATGACAAGTTACATTTTTTGGCGATATCACGTTGAATTCACGTTAGTTGACAACTCACCCAAATGTCAATCAAAACTAGACGTTGAACTGATGTCTGTGCCCAGTGGGAGGCAAGGCACTATGACTTATGGTACAACTGATGATGGTAACATTCTGACCAAGTAATGTTTTATAACAATTTTGACCACATACTTTTATTGTGAAGTACAGAATAACAATCTTTTTTAAGCTGATAGAGAAGAATAGAGATGGAATACAATGTGTCTGTCCGCTGAATGAGGCTTAGTCTGAGATGTATCAACTCATTTGGTGGCATGTTTCTACTCCTCCACTTACTACCTGCCTTGACAACCAGGGTTGGGATCAATTCCATTTCAATTCAATTACACTGAAATTGCAATGTTAATTCCAAATCCAGTTTTCCACATTGCCTTTCAATTAGAGAATTTGAAATGGGAATATCAGTTTACTTCTAGAATTGACTGAATTGAAATGGAATTGACCTCCAGCCTTGTTGACAACAGAGTGGAAGGTACTGTTAATTCAGCCAGGTAGGAATGAATTAAATGGAGAGATCCAGCCTTGTTGACAACAGAGTGGAAGGTACTGTTAATTCAGCCAGGTAGGAATGAATTAAATGGAGAGATCCAGCCTTGTTGACAACAGAGTGGAAGGTACTGTTAATTCAGCCAGGTAGGACTGATTTAAATGGAGAGATCCAGCCTTGTTGACAACAGAGTGGAAGGTACTGTTAATTCAGCCAGGTAGGACTGAATGGAGAGGTCCAGCCTTGTTGACAACAGAGTGGAAGGTACTGTTAATTCAGTCAGGTAGGACTGAATGGAGAGGTCCAGCCTTGTTGACAACAGAGTGGAAGGTACTGTTAATTCAGTCAGGTAGGACTGAATGGAGAGGTCCAGCCTTGTTGACAACAGAGTGGAAGGTACTGTTAATTCAGCCAGGTAGGACTGAATGGAGAGGTCCAGCCACATAAGAGTGGATTGGTCAAATGTTATTAGTGACTTGAATTGTTTTGGATGAAACCACTGTCTTGGTCATTTTCGTGTTATTTATTTCATTTCCTGGTATTTTGTGGCTTTTTTGTATGCTGAAAATTGGTTGGCAGAACTGTTAAATGTTGAACTGAAACGTTCAAAATGGCCTTGACTTTGTTTGTCTCAAGTAGCTGAATAATTGAACTTGACAGTTTTACGCTGTATGAAAGCTGTATGAATGCTGTATGAATTGTGAAATAGGGATGTTAGCTCAATGAAACAGATTAGAGACGATGTGCTTAGCTGTTATGAAATGTTGTGTTTAAAATGAAATAAAAAAAGTGCATTATATACAGAAGAGTATTTGGCATGGCTTTGACCTATAAACATTTACGCTCAACATTCTGGTGAATACTAAAGCTCTTACAATATGCTTGTTCCTTTCTCTCGTTATATTTTTACACACAAACTATCCCCAGACTTTGGCAAATGTACCAGTGTGATGTCAGGTAGGCTATGCATTGTGCGTCCGTTGATGTAGGGGGGAGGGGGGGTTTGGTAGCTAGGATGCTAGTTGCTCTGACTTGCTTCATCCAAACAGATCAAAGTGGTAATGATATTTTCCTGCCAACAGTATTGCTATAAATTTTTTCTTTTTTTAATGATTTCTCAAAAACTGTTGTTGTAGTTACTCTATTATAAACAAAAATACTCATTGTTGGAAACTCTGCTAACTTGTTGTGCATCATAGGCCCTAGGGCAGGGTTAGACAACCCTGTTCCTGGAGGGCCGCAGGTCCTGCAGGATGTTGTTCCAGCTAGGCACCGTACCTGACCAACTGAGCTAATTGATCAGTTCAGTGATGGCCTAAATTCAACACACCTGGTCTTCCAGGCCCGTTAAACCAAAAACATGACCAGGGTTGCCTACTCCTGCCCTAGGCCCTACAGTTGCTCTTCAGGACAAATGTTGAAGAGGGGTAGCATGGCTTGTTTGACGTTCCATTCCTTAACATTGCTTATGTTTATCTCTATTTTAGCCTTGTGAGATGTTAAATAACGGCTTTAGCTTGATGTGAATTCAAATGAAGTTTTTGAAGCTCTCCAACTCGCAAATTACAGCACAACATAAATAAGTGATGCCCCTTGGTGAATTTATCTGTTTAACAGCATGCCTATTTAAAAAAGCAGGAAATAGGTGAGCTGGTGATTTTTGGAAAAGTCAGTAGGTCAACAAGTGTAAGCCTACTTCGGAGCAGAAAGTTGGTAAGAGGTTGAGCGAGAGCACTAGAACAAAAACACAGTAGCCTGGGGCCTTCATATAGTCTGTGACCATGAGCCCTGTGAAGGTAGCACGCCATTTCCATGGAAACTCTCTAACGTTACCAAAGACAGTCAGACATTTTCTTTTAAAATGTGGACTTCAGGACCCACACAGATTTTTTTTAAAGTATGTTGCATTGTTTGTTGCCTCTAAAGCAGGGATGGGCAACTTTGATGGCGGTGGGCTCCACAAAAAATCTGAACTCATCATGAGAGGTCGCAGTGGCTTGTGGGTCTGTGTACCCACATCCATACCCACACATGCAGTCAGAGCCCTAGCCTTTTGGTAGTATCATATCTGAGAGAAAGCAACTAACAAAATCAATGGGGGCCCTGGTCAGTTATATGACAATGATTAGGCTACTACAAGTTTAGACAGCTTGCTATACTAATTTACCAATCTAAAAATGTTTAGCTGACGTGGGCTAATTGAGTGAGTATCAGTCACTGATAACAGAAAACTGCTGATGCACAACCAAATTTCGAAATTGCACCTTGTGTATTCTCCTATTCTAAATCTCAACAGTAAATTGGGACCCAGACTGAGTTCATTAAAAAAAAAAAAAAAAAAAAAAACGTTTGGGAATTTAGTCCCCATCCCTGCTCTGTAGTAATTTCTAGGTTAAGCTACATTGCATTAATTTTGTAAATGCAGTTTGTGAGTGCAGGCACTCTGACAGCAGGCTGCTATTTGGCCAAAAATATTAATGTCTCAGCTGTAGGCAAGGTGCGAATTACAAAAAAAAATATTTTGGGGGGGGTCTCAATATAATGCTATTTTAACCAATTCTCTATTTGTTTAAAATGTAATGGTAAATATGTTTTACAGTGGTAAATATGAAAATAAAAGCTTACAAATTGTAACGCCCGTCGTTAGGAGAAGTGGACCAAGGCGCAGCATGGTAAGTGTTCATGATAATTTATTACAAGAAACACTCAAACAAGAATAACCAAAAGTAACAAAACGAAAGCGAACAGTTCCGTAGACGCTAAACAGAAAATAACCTCCCACAAACACAGGTGGAAAACAGGCTGCCTAAGTATGATTCCCAATCAGAGACAACGATAGACAGCTGCCTCTGATTGGGAACCACACTGGCCCAAAAACAAAGAAACAGAAAACATAGATTTTCCCACCCGAGTCACACCCTGACCTAACCAAACATAAAGAATAATAAGGATCTCTACGGTCAGGGCGTGACACAAATGAAAGGTACATCCCAACCTCTGTCATGGTTTAAACCATTTATTTCTATTTGGAGCCGCTGAACTTCAGTCTCAGCTGAGCTCCTGTACACATAGATTCTCCTTTGTAGTTTTCCATGTATTTGCCATGTGTTTGCCATGTATCCTTCCTAAAAAAAAGCCTTTATTCTAATGCATTAGATTTATCGTTGATTTATCATTGTTTGCTTAAGTCAGTCAGCTGTTTAGAGCGCTCATTGAGTTGTTTTCCAGGTGCACCGTGGGTACTGGTGTTCTCCGTGACCAGAAGTAGTAGAACCATTTATATAGCTTCATTATTTTCTATCAATATATGTTTTCTTTCCTGAATCAGCTGATGATGGTTGACAATATCACTAGACAACTAGCCTACAGCTAGACACCAATGCGCATCCAATTTGGTTAGAAGCATTAGATTTTGCAATGGCATAGGCCTACACTATTCTGGATGTGTGTGCCCATGAGAACTATAGCCTCGGGAAGTAGAGGTGCTGCAGCACCCTCTGAAAAATAATAATCCAAAAAGAATAATACATGTTTGCCCTAAAGTAGTGCACTGGGCCTTTTCTGGTCCTGTATTATTGGACCTGTATAGACTCTGCAGGCAGGATATGTAAAAAAAAGGTCAGCATCTCCACTTTGGCAAAAAAAGGTAGTTGTATAATTAAGAACAATATCTTGCAGGATTCAATAGTTGGTATTGTAAGAGTTGTTGCTCTGTCCCTTTCTATGTGATGTAATTCTAATGGAATCCAGAAAGAACAAACCCTGTCCTCAAACATTTACATCAAAAGGTGGAATGTTATGGGCAAAGACCCAAAACATCCATATCAGATTAAATATTTTTCTTGATCAAATAACATAGAAAGCACTTTTTGTGCAGTATTAATTATTAAAGTATTAAAGTCATCTAGGCTGGTCATCTAGGTTTGTACCTGTAGACTTTCTATCACCATGGAGATAAAACTATGCACAATACAGAAATCGAGTACAATGAAACATCAAGTGATTTGCAGTGGTGTGATGTGATGATGTGGCTCAGTTGTGTCGCCTGCAACGTTATGGTTGTGGGTTCATTTAACATGGGGGACCAGTATGAACATGTATGCACTCACTACTGTAAATTGCTCTGCATAAGAGCTTCTACTAAAATATAAACTGAAACACTTATCAAGCAAGAATATGTGTATTCCACAAGTATTATCAGATTAACTGTTTGGTACAGATAAGTATCAGACTCAAGCTACAAATGCTGGTAAACACACACGTAGAAATACATTTAGTTAAACAATTTTTACAAAAGTAGTGCACTGGTCCTTTACTAGTCCTGTATTAGTGGACCAATATAGATGTCTGTAGCAAGTTCAATTTGTCAGCAAGACACATGCATTAACGCAGGCCCAATAAACTGCATGCGCTGAATGTCGTTAGGCGTGAGTATACATCCAGTTTGGAGGCTGGAATTATTTTGGAGTGGAGGAACATGTATATGTAGCCTACTGTTTGAAGTGATTTGTTTGACAATCAGATGACAATATCATGACTGGTTGTGTTCGTGACACATTAAAAGTTAATTCATTTTTACAGTTGAAATAACATCTTTATTAATAGGCCCCTAAAAAAAATGTTGAGACCCCCAGGATGGCAGGGTTTAATTCGCACTCTGACCATAGTCTACATAGGATAGGCCTATCATTGTAGCTAATTAGGCTAAAGCAATGTTGTTGATGATATTTTCCCAGCATTTCAGTAATTGTAGTTATTTATTCCAGTATCAGGAAAAACATCAATTGTAGTCAAGACGTGAGTGCCTAGAGCAGTGCGGGAAATAGTTTAGAAATGAGCATTTCTGCAGCTGCGACGGAGGAGGCTAGCCTACTTTTGATAAAGAGTTTGTAATTCTCATAAATGTTTATTGTCATATTTTCCTTTCCTGATACATACCTAAACCTGTTGTCCTTTTTAGCCACACATTCGCGTACTGGGTGGTTTTGTGCCAACAACTTAATGTAACAGGGGGACCTGGTGCCACCTGTTTATATATATAGCTAGGGATAGTAGACCCACAGATTGTCTATTATGTTGACCTTTATTTAACCAGGTAGGCCAGTTGAGAACAAGTTCTCATTTCCAACTGGCCAAGATAAAGCAAAGCAGTTCGACACATCCAACAACACAGAGTTACACATGGAATAAACAAACATACAGTCAATAATATAGTAGAACAACAACAACAAAAAGTGACCACTCTAACAATGGAGGGAAGGAAGGCAAGAGGAGGCAACATCAGGTATGTATCTGCCCCATAGACTCTAATAAACATAATCATAAATAAATAAATCATCTAAGCTTGATCCATTTGACAGCATGAATATTCTTTAGGCCTAACCTACTCTTCTAGCGCCAGTTGAAAAAGGCCCACATTTTAACATCCATTTATAAGAAATATCATGGCATATTTATTTACCATATAACTTAAACTTGAGTTCATAATATTTTAGAATGAGTTGCCTCAAGGAGCGCACCACCGCAGTAGTAACCTTACCATCGTCAAAATGGTCAAATGAGACTGACGGTGAGGCAAGGTATGTCCTTTACAGATAGGCAGCTGATTCCGCGTCACAAGCAGCCGGAGCAGCAACTGTAGGGCTACAACTCGGGAAGACCTAGCCTATTTCACGGTGAACTCATGCCTATTTCACGGTGAACTCATGTTGATACATGTGTGCTTGCTTTTTCAGGTAGCCTTGTGAGAAATAAGAAAATGACTTCACCCAAAAAGGTTTATTTACTGGAGGCTTTTCACCAGCTCATTGCCGATGGATCAGCAGGTAAGACTAACTTTTAAAATTATTTTGTTTATCAAAGATTGTCAAATATGGGTAAATAAAATCCAATTTTATTTGTCACATGTGCCGAATACAACAGGTGAAATCCTTACTTTACAAGCCCTTAACCAACAATACAGTTCAAGAAATAGAGTTAAGAAAATATTTACTAAATAAACTAAAGTAATTTTTTAAAGAAAAAGTAACACAATAAAATAACAAAAAAGAGGCTATATACCGAGTCAATGTGCGGGGTAAAAACAGGGGGGGTGTAAATAGTCCAGGTGGCAATTTGATTAATTATTCAGCAGTCTTATGGCTTGGGGGTAGAAGCTGTTACGGAGACTTTTGGACTTCTGGTACCACTTGCCGTGCGGTAGCAGAGAGAACAGTTTAAGACTTGGGCGACTGGAGTCTTAGACAATTTTTTGGGCCTTCCTCTTTCATTGTCTAGTATATAGGTCCTGCATGGCAGGAATCTTGGCCCAAGTTATGTACTGGTCTGTACACAATACCCTCTGTAGCGCCTTATGGTCGAATGCTGAGCAGTTGCCATACCAGGCGGTGATGCAACAGGTCAGGATGCTCTCGGTGGTGCAGCTGTAGAACTTTTGAGGATCTGGGGACCCATGCCAAATCTTTTCAGTGTCCTGAGGTCGGAAAAGGCATTGTCGTGTCCTCTTCATGACTTTCTTGGTGTGTTTGGACCATGATAGTTTGTTGGTGATTTGGACACCAAGGAACTTGAAACCCTCGACCCGCTCCACTACAGCCCCGTCGATGTGAATGGGTGCATGTTCGTCCCTCCTTTTCCTGTAGTCCACGCTCATCCCCTTTGTCTTGCTCACAATAACCTCTACGGGATCAGTCCACCCCCCCCCCCGCGCGGGACAGTTGAGCTAACTTTCACTAATGTGATTAGCATGACATTGTAAGTAACAAGACAATTTCCCAGGACATATGTGGGAAGAAATATTACATTCTTGTTAATCTAACTGCACTGTCCAATTTATAGTAGCTATTACAGTGAAAAAATACCATGCTATCGTTTGAGGAGTGTGCACAACAACAAAAAACTTTTATCACGGCAACTGGTTTGATACATTCACCTCTGAAGGTAAACAATGTATTTACATTCATTAATCCTGCTCTGATTAGTTATCCTGAGGGTCCAAGAGATAATGTAGGAACTGGGTTCTACAGTTTGAACCCCTGCTATGTCTGCCCCCCATCTAGATGTGTGAAGGTTAGTGTCTTTTCTGTAGGGAAGCGAATTATCCATCATTTATGACCTTCCTGGGAGTGTGTAAACTTACATTTATTACCATATCATTTTTGTATGTTCTCAACAGTTATAGAGGCTAGACTCCTAAGTGATATAATGGCCTTTATCTTGCATTTCAAAGATGATGGAACAAAATAAAAAAATGCATGTTTTTCTTTGTATTATCTTTTACCAAATATAATGTGTTATATTGATATTGGCTGACGCTTTACGTACTCCTAACCAACTGTGTTTTTGTTCGTTTTTTTGCGTTGTTTGTAATAATTATTTTACTTATTCTGTACATAATATTGCAGCTACTGTCTCTTATGACCGAAAATAACTTCTGCACATCAGAACAGCGATTACTCACCACGAACGCTTTTTTTCCCTTTAATGAGTCCGACGAGCCCGACGTGAAGGACACACTGGTTTCCCGGGAACAGGCCCAAATCCCCTTCATTTGCGTGAAGAGAAGACGGAGAAAAAGAGGACAGAGGTCAGGCTGCCTTCTGAGAATTCGTAGGTGATCGAATAAACCTCCACTGCCTTCCATTGTACTAGGTAACATGCAATCATTGGAAAATAAAATTGACGACCAACGAGAAGATTTAACAACCAACGGGACATTAAAAACTGTTACATCTTATGCTTCACAGAGTCGTGGCTGAACGACGACACTATCAATATACAGCTGGCTGACAAGGGGGGACGGACTATGTATATTTGTAAACAAAAGCTGGTGCACGATATCTAAGGAAGTCTCTAGGTTTTTCTCGCCTGAGGTAGAGTATCTCATGATAAGCTGAAGACCACACTATCTACCTAGTGAGTTTTCATCTGTATTTTACGTAGCTGTCTACATACCACCGCAGACCAATGCTGGCATTAAGACCGCACTCAATGAGCTGTATTCCGCATTTAGCAAACATAAAAACGCTCATCCAGAGGCGGCGCTCCTAGTGGCCGGGGATTTTAATGCAGGGAAACTTAATACATTTTACCAAATTTCTATCAGCATGTTAACTGTGCAACCAGAAGGAAAAAAAACTGTAGACCACCTTTACTCCACACACAGAGACGTGTACAAATTTCTCCCTTGCCCTCCATTTGGCAAATCTGACCATAATTCTATCCTCCTGATTCCTGCTTACAAGCAAAAATTAAAGCAGGAAGGACCAGTGACTCGATCAATAAAAAAGTGGTCAGATGAAGCAGATGCTAAGCTACAGGACTGTTTTGGTAGCACAACTGAAATATGTTCCGGGATTCTCCCGATGGCATTGAGGAGTACACCACATCAGTCATTGGCTTCATCAATAAGTGCATCGATGAGGTCATCCAACATTGACCATATGTACATACCCCAACCAGAAGCCATGGATTACAGGCAACACCCACACTGAGCTAAAGGCTAGAGCTGCCGCTTTCGAGGAGCGGGACTCTAACCCGGAAGCTTATAAGAAATCCTGCTATGCCCTCCGACGAACCATCAAATATGCAATGTGTCAATACAGGACTAAGATCGAATTGAAAAAAATAAGGGAAAAAACCCTTAGGGAAGCGTTTTCTGTTCTGGTGACCCCAAGGGCTGCACATTTAGTTTTTTGCCCTGGCATTATACAGCTGATTCAAATAATCAAAGCTTGATGATGATGATGAGTCGATTATTCAAATCAGCTGTCTAGTGCAAAAAACTAAATGTGCACCCCTTGGGGTCCCCAGGTCTGAGTTTGGAAAACGCTGCCTTAGGGACCCTGTCCTGCCTGGCCTGGCCTCCTTCCTTCCTCTTTCCTTCCAGGTAGCTAGATGACTTAGTGAGCCAGGATCCGGACTCTAGGAGGATGCACTGTTGCACCTTGAGTAGAATCACCTCAGTGTTTCCCCTTCTCACCTTGCTTAGGCCTCCCTAACTGCAGTGTGTATGTGTGACACCACGGTGTGTTTGTGTGCATGTGTGTGTGACCACATAGTGTGTGTGACCACATAGTGTGTGTGACCACGGAGTGTGTGTGACCACAGAGTGTGTGTGACCACAGAGTCTGTGTGACCACGGTGAGTGTGTGTGACCACGGTGAGTGTGTGTGACCACGGTGAGTGTGTGTGACCACGGTGAGTGTGTGTGACCACATAGTGTGTGTGACCACGGTGAGTGTGTGTGACCACGGTGAGTGTGTGTGACCACCGTGAGTGTGTGTGACCACGGAGTGTGTGTGACCACATAGTGTGTGTGACCACATAGTGTGTGTGACCACGGTGAGTGTGTGTGACCACGGTGAGTGTGTGTGACCACGGTGAGTGTGTGTGACCACGGTGAGTGTGTGTGACCACGGAGTGTGTGTGTTTATTAGTGTGTGTCCACCACGGAGAGTGTGTGTGACCACAGTGTGTGTGTTAGTGTGTGTGTTAGTGTGTGTGTGTGTGTGTGTGTGTGTGTGTGTGTGTGTGTGTGTGTGTGTGTGTGACCACGGCGTGTGTGACCACGGAGTGTGTGTTTGTTAGTGTGTGTGACCACGGTGTTTATGTTAGTGTGTGTTACTGTGTGTGACCATGATGTGTGTGTTAGTGTGTGTTACTGTGTGTGACCATGGTGTGTGTTAGTGTGTGTTACTGTGTGTGACCACGGTGTGTGTGTTAGTGTGTGTGACCACGGTGTGTGTGCCTCCTGGGGGTGTTGTTAGCATCCTGACTTTCCTGTTAACGAGGTTGGATCAGAGACCGGTGTTCATTTATGTGCGACCCAGCCCGATCACAGATCCAGAGGAGGTGTGTTCGTGTGTGTGGTGTATACTATACATTAAGTAAATCTGCCTTGGCTTTGGCGCTTTTTACAATCTGCATGCGTGTGGACTTTGGTACACTTGGCTGTCTGTTCTGTATGGACAAGCTTTGGTTATATTGACCTTTGGAGGCTGAGGTCAACGCTTGGACAGAGATCAGCTCCTTTTAGGATTATATAGTGACTGGTTAATGTGGTTAGTTTCTATCCATTCATTGATTCACTGTATCATGTACAACTTAGATTCCTCCAGGTTTTCCTGTGTGCTTGACAACACTGGGGTTTATTCTGATTGGTTGTTCTCCAAACTGTGCCTCTATTCAAAATAGGATAGAGTGAAACTATCGGCAATTGCACCATGCACTTTAAGGGACCACAATGGAAATAAGTCATTGGCTTTATTGTGTAATCCTTGACACATTTGTATGTTTATTTATTTATTTATTTATTTCACCTTTATTTAACCAGGTAGGCAAGTTGAGAACAAGTTCTCATTTACAATTGCGACCTGGCCAAGATAAAGCAAAGCAGTTCGACAACATACAAAAACACAGAGTTACACATGGAGTAAAACAACATACAATCAATGATGCAGTAGAAAAAAATAAGACTATATACAATGTGAGCAAATGATGTGAGATAAGGGAGGTAAAGGCAAAAAAATGCCATGGTGGCAAAGTAAATAAAGTATGGCAAGAAAAACACTGGAATGGTAGATTTGTAGTTTGAAGAAAGTTAAAAGTTAAAATATAAATAATATGGTGCAAAGGAGCAAAATAAATAAATACAGTAGGGGAAGAGGTAGTAGTTTGGGCTAAATTAAAGATGGGCTATGTACAGGTGCAGAGATCTGTGAGCTGCTCTGACAGCTGGTGCTTAAAGCTAGTGAGGGAGATAAGTGTTTCCAGTTTTAGAGATTTTTGTAGTTCGTTCCAGTCATTGGCAGCAGAGAACTGGAAGGAGAGACGACCAAAGGAGGAGTTGGCTTTAGGGGTGACCAGAGAGATATACCTGCTGGAGCGCGTGCTACAGGTGGGTGCTGCTATGGGGACCAGTGAGCGGAGATAAGGGGGGACTTTACCTAGCAGGGTCTTGTAGATGACCTGGAGCCAATGTGTTTGGCGACGATTATGAAGTGAAGGCCAGCCAACGAGAGCATACAGGTCGCAGTGGTGGGTTGTATATGGGGCTTTGGTGACAAAACGGATGGCACTGTGATAGACTGCATCCAGCTTGTTGAGTAGGGTATTGGAGGCTATTTTGTAAATGACATCGCCGAAGTCGAGGATTGGTAGGATGGTCAGTTTTACGAGGGTATGTTTGGCAGCATGAGTGAAGGATGCTTTGTTGCGAAATAGGAAGCCAATTCTAGATTTCACTTTGGATTGGAGATGATTGATGTGAGTCTGGAAGGAGAGTTTACAGTCTAACCAGACACCTAGGTATTTGTAGTTGTCCACAAATTCTAAGTTAGAACCGTCCAGAGAAGTTATGCTGGATGGGCGGGCAGGTGCAGGCAGCGATCGGTTGAAGAGCATGCATTTAGTTTTACTTGTGTTTAGGAGCAGTTGGAGACCACGGAAGGAGAGTTGAATGGCATTGAAGCTCGTCTGGAGGGTTGTTAACACAGTGTCCAAAGAAGGGCCAGAAGTATACAGAATGGTGTCGCCTGCGTAGAGGTGGATCAGAGATTCACCAGCAGCAAGAGCGACATCATTTATGTATACAGAGAAAAGAGTTGGCCCAAGAATTGAACCCTGTGGTACCCCCATAGAGACTGCCAGAGGTCCAGACAGTAGGCCCTCCGATTTGACACACTGAACTCTGTCAGAGAAGTAGTTGGTGAACCAGGCGACGCAATCGTTTGAGAAACCAAGGCTACTAAGTCTGCCGATGAGGATGTGGTGATTAACAGAGTCAAAAGCTTTGGCCAGGTCAATGAATACGGCAGCACAGTATTGTTTCTTATCGATGGCGGTTACGATGTCGTTTAGGACCTTGAGCGTAGCTGAGGTGCACCCATGACCAGCTCTGAAGCCAGATTGCATAGCGGAGAGGGTGCGGTGGGATTCAAAATAGTCGGTAATCTGTTTGTTGACTTGGCTTTCGAAGACCTTAGAAAGGCAGGGTAGGATGGATATAGGTCTGTAGCAATTTGGGTCAAGAGTGTCACCTCCTTTGAAGAGGGGGATGACAGCAGCTGCTTTCCAATCTATGGGAATCTCAGACGACACGAAAGAGAGGTTGAACAGGCTAGTAATAGGGGTTGCAATAATTTCGGCAGATAATTTTAGAAAGGGTCCAGATTGTCAAGCCCAGCTGATTTGTAGGGGTCCAGATTTTGCAGCTCTTTCAGAACATCAGCTGAATGGATTTGGGAGAAGGAGAAATGGGGGAGGCATGGGCGAGTAGCTGTGGGGGGTGCAGTGCTGTTGAATGCAGTAGGGGTAGTTAGGTGGAAAGCATGGCCAGCCGTAGAAAAATGCTTATTGAAATTCTCAATTATAGTGGGCTTATCGGTGGTGACAGAGTTTCCTATCCTCAGTGCAGTGGGCAGTTGGGAGGAGGTGTTCTTATTCTCCATGGACTTTACAATGTCCCAGAACTTTTTAGAGTTGGAGTTGCACGAAGCAAATTTCTGTTTGAAAAAGCTAGCCTTGGCGTTTCTAACTGCCTGTGTGTATTGGTTTCTAACTTCCCTAAAAAGTTGCATATCGCGGGGGCAGTTCGATGCTAATGCAGAACGCCACAGGATATTTTTGTGTTGGTTAAGGGCAGTCAGGTCTGGGGAGAACCAAGGGCTATATCTGTTCCTGGTTCTAAATTTCTTGAAAGGGGCATGCTTATTTAAGATGGAGAGGAAGGCATTTTTAAAAAATAACCAGGCATCCTCTACTGACGGGATGAGGTCAATATCCTTCCAGGATACCAGGGCCAGGTCGATTAGAAAGGCTTGCTCGTTGAAATGTTTCAGGGAGCGTTTGACAGTGATGAGTGGAGGTCGTTTGACCGCTGACCCATTACGGGTGCAGGCAATGAGGCAGTGATCGCTGAGATCTTGGTTGAAAACAGCAGAGGTGTAATTAGAGGGCACATTGGTTAGGATGATATCTATGAGGGTGCCAGTGTTTGCGGCTTTGGGGTTGTACCTGGTGGGTTCATTAATAATTTGTGTGAGATTGAGGGCATCAAGCTTGGATTGTAGAATGGCTGGGGTGTTAAGCATGTCCCAGTTTAGGTCGCCTAGTAGCACGAGCTCTGAAGATAGATGGGGGGCAATCAGTTCACATATGGTGTCCAGAGCACAGCTAGGGGCCGAGGGGGGTCTATAGCAGGCGGCAACGGTGAGAGACTTGTTTTTGGAGAGGTGGATTTTTAAAAGTAGAAGTTCAAATTGTTTGGGTACAGACCTGGATAGCAGGACAGAACTCTGCAAGCTATCTCTGCAGTAGATTGCAACACCGCCCCCTTTGGTCGTTCTATCTTGTCTGAAAACGTTGTAGTTAGGGATGAAGATTTCACAGTTTTTGGTGGACTTCCTAAGCCAAGATTCAGACACAGCTAGGACATCCGGGTTGGCAGAGTGTGCTAAAGCAGTGAATAAAACAAACTTAGGGAGGAGGCTTCTAATGTTAACATGCATGAAACCAAGGCTATTACGGTTACAGAAGTCATCAAAAGAGAGCGCCTGGGGAGTAGGTGTGGAGCCAGGCACTGCAGGGCCTGGATTCACCTCTACATCCCCAGCGGAGCAGAGAAGAATAAGTATGAGGGTACGGCTAAAAGCTATAAGAATTGGTCGTCTGTGACGTCCAGAATAGAGAGAAAAAGGAGCAGGTATCTGGGGGCGATAAAATAGCTTCAAGGTATAATGTACAGACAAAGGTATGGTGGGATGTGAGTACAGAGGAGGTAAACCTAGGCATGTATGTAGGCTACTGTGTGTACATGTATTTCATCAAATCAATCAATGAATATATTAAAAACTCATGTCAGTAGACAATAGTGAATTACCATTTATAATTGCAATAAAAGGCACCGGACGGTTATGAATGAATGTGTCATTGTCCTCTGTGTTTATATGCAGTAGGCTGACTGTTTTCACTGTGTAGAGTGGCTTGCGAAAGTACTCACCCCCCTTGGCATTTTTTCCTATTTTGTTGCCTTACAACCTGGAATTAAAATAGATTTTTTTGGGGGGGGGTTTGTATCATTTGATTTACACAACATGCCTAGCACTTTGAAGATGCTAAATATTTTTTATTGTGAAACAAGCAAGAAATAAGACTAAAAAACTGAAAACTTGAGCGTGCATAACTATTCACCACCCCAAAGTCAATACTTTGTAGAGCCACCTTTTGCAACAATTACAGCTGCAAGTCTCTTGGGGTATGTCTCTATAAGCTTGGCACATCTAGCCGCTGGAATTTTTCCCCCATTCTTCAAGGCAAAACTGCTCCAGCTTCTTCAAGTCGGATGGGTTCCGCTGGTGTACAGCAATCTTTAAGTCATACCACAGATTCTCAATTGGATTGAGGTCTGGGCTTTGACTAGGCCATTCCAAGACATTTAAATGTTTTCCCATAAACCACTCGAGTGTTGCTTTAGCAGTATGCTTAGGATCATTGTCCTGCTGGAAGGTGAACCTCAGTCCCAGTCTCAAATTTCTGGAAGACTGAAACAGGTTTCCCTCAAGAATTTCCCTGTATTTAGCGCCATCCATCATTCCTTCAATTCTGACCAGTTTCCCAGTACCTGCCGATGAAAAACATCCCCACAGCATGATGCTGCCACCCCCATGCTTCACTGTGGGGGTGGTATTCTCGGGGTGATGAGAGGTGTTGGGTTTGCACCAGACATAGCTTTTATCTTGATGGTCAAAAGCTACATTTTAGTCTCATCTGACCAGAGTACCTTCTTCCATATGTTTGGGGAGTCTCCCACATGCCTTTTGGCGAACACTTTAAGCAATGGCTTTTTTCTGGCCACTCTTCTGTAAAGCCCAACTCTGTGGAGTGTACTGCTTAAAGTTGTCCTATGGACAGATACTCCAATCTCCGCTGTGGAGCTTTGCAGCTCCTTCAGGGATATCTTTGGTCTCGTGGTTGCCTCTCTGATTAATGCCCTCCTTGTCTGGTCTGTGAGTTTTGGTGGGTGTCCCTCTCTTGGCAGGGTTGTTATGGTGCCATATTCTTTCCATTTTTTAATAATGTATTTAATGGTGCTCCGTGGGATGTTCAAAGTTTCTGATATTTTTTTATCACCCAACCCTGATCTGTACTTCTCCACAACTTTGTCCGTGACCTGTTTGGAGAACTCCTTGGTCTTCATGGTGCCGCTTGCTTGGTGGTGTTACAGACTCTGGGACCTTTCAGAACAGGTGTGTATATATACTGAGATCATGTGACACTTAGGTTGCACACAGGTGGACTTTATTTAACTAATTATGTGACTTATGAAATCTTATTTAGGGGCTTCATAGCAAAGGGGTGAATACATATGCATGCACCACTTTTCGGTTTTTTATTTTTTAGAATTTTTTGAAACAAGTTATTGTTTTAATTTCACTTCACCAATTTGGACTATGTTGTGTATGTCCATTACATGAAATCCCAATAAAAATCTATTTAAATTACAGGTTGTAATGCAGCAAAATAGGAAAATGCCAAGGGAAATGAATACTTTTACAAGGCACTGTATTATGTGAATGTGATCCTTCTTGTACAGTGACGCCAAAGAAAACAATGAAATATAGTTTCTATTCTATTCCGTAATTTCTGTTCAACAATGAAGATTGATGTTATGTTGAAATCTTGTTTCTTCAGAGGTGGGGGGGGGATGTAGGGTTTCACCTATGCTGTTGATCATCTCTCTCCAACCCTGTTCCTGGAGATCTACCGCCCTGTAGGTTTTCACTCCAACCCTAATATAGCACAGCTGATTGTAATAATTAACTTATTGATAAACTGAATAAGATTAGATACAAATGGGGTTGAAGGGAAAACCTACAGGAGACTGAGGGTAGCTCTCCAGGAACAGGGTTAGAGAGCCCTGCTGTTGATGGACTTAAAGGGATTCTCTGGTACTTTTGTATACTTTTTAGCCAGTAGTTCTGAAAGTAACACTCACGAGCCAAAAGTGGTCCCATAAAATGTCTTATTATGTCACATATGTGCAGATATGTGCACCATGTCATTGCATAATCTGTGTCTTGCTAGCTGTCGCTCATATGACGAGGGGCTGAAGCTCATTGGTTGAACTCAAAATGCTAGGGAGCTGGCCCACGTGGGAGAAAATGTAGGGAAAATGGCGCATCACAGCTTCCAGAAAAACAGTTGTTTCAAAATAGGGATGTCATGGCTAATTTGAGGTAATTCTGCTCATAGATGTATGAACTACACATTGTCATATCCAGCCCAAGGTACGAGGTTTAAAAAATACTTCTTGTCGCCAAAGTTCTGGTAACTAGAAGTGGCATGGTTTCAATTCACCACAACGGGGCAGCAATAACCTACTCTTTCACTTTTCACAAGAGAGGAGGATACACTAGAACGTTCTGCTCATTCTTAAAGCTGAGACTTTGGCTTGCAAAATTGACACCAAGTTAATGTCTATAGCATAGCTATATGTTTGTGTAACTGTGCAGGATCATTTTGTGAATGTGCAAACTGCAAAATTACATTGACTTTTGTCTGATGTGAAGTAATGCAAATGTATGATGTGAGAAATACTGATGTTACATTTCAAATATTGATGTTATAACAGAAGTAGCTATGATGCCCCCAAGGTGCCCCCAGAAGTGAATATTGTATAACTACTCATATGTCTGCCATTTTGTTATTCTAGTATTGATCATTTCCTTTTCCTTCCAACCTGACAATGGAACTTCATAACCTTTGTTTTTTTTGTTAGTGGCTGGGTAAACCAATCCTTCCCTAGCAAATGGAGTGTGTCGATACTAGACAGACGCCCTAAGTACGGTCCCCGACGACGTTTGTGTAGTAGACTGTCAGAACCTCGTTTAAAACGAGGTTCATTTTAATTGGTTTTAAACCTAAGACAAGGTGGCATTTGAACAAATAAATCCCACTTAGCTTAAATAAAGAGAAGTAAAAATATTAAAAAAATAAAATCTAATAAACAGAGTGAGTGGTGGAAGTCTGAGGATCGTTCAACTGACAGAGAGAGATGGTCTTTACAAATGAGCGTTCTCTTTCCTTCCAGTTCCAGACGGGACCCGGCCCGCTATTGGATTGGCTGCCACAATCAGAGCTGAATTAGGCCTAATATTTATTTCCAGAAACAATTGTACATGTTTTTTGCGGGCGCTTTGATTGAACTCCCGGCAGACATGCTGTAGACAGATGTTTAAATGACCTCATGTTTGAAGTAATGTTGATTATGGAAGGAGTGCTGCTCGGCTCTTTCTCTAAATCCACCCCCTCCGAACCCCCCAGCTCCCTTCGCTAGACTATGTGTCTCAGACAGAGAGGAGAGGTACATCCTTCAGAATGGTCACACACAGTCGAGTGGGAGGTGTTTTGGCTCAGGGAGGAAGAGGCGATATTTACATTTCTGAAACAATTTCTTTGACAGACAGATGTCAGTAGGGTTGTGGGTGGCTGGGTAAAAATGAAGCATGACAGGCGTATGACAAGCCATCAACATAGTTCTGGGATGGCTTGTCTAACAAACACCACATTGTGTGAATGCCATCTACAGATAAATAGCTGTCCAGACTACAAAGTAGAATACAAATTGTCATTTAACTCTCTGTGGGCAAATTCATTCTTCTGATGTTCTTCCTTTATGAAGCAGCCATTCTATTGCATGTTACTCTGTTGACTTTGGTTGCGTCCCAAATGGCACCCTACTCCCTATAGAGTAACCACAGTGTGAGTCATAATACCCATAAAACCTAGCAGTCAAACAGGGAAATGGTTCCAATTGTTTTTCCACCATTCATTTTTCCCATAGGGGATTTTAGAAACCCTTAAATTAAGGGCTGTGTTTCAAGTAGCCTTACCCTGGCGTGATGTTTTGATCACCGTGTAATTGTCTGGGACAAGGTGACATTTATCAATATATTCGCCTGTATTTACCCCCCAAAAAATGAAACGCTTATTAGCTGCTAATGTGGCAATCGTAAAAAACTACAAATGCCACGATGCTGATCTGGACGAGACTGCAGAATATTAGCTACATTTTGTAATGAATAAATTGACTGAAGGTCTTTAAATTGACAATTCTGTGAACTGACACCTTTGCTAACAGTACCTGTTAGCAAAGGTGTCAGCTAGAGATGACGAGCAGGAGCTTACAGAGATTTCTAGTCTTGCATGATGTCTACTTTGATGCTAATTTGCATTTTTTGAATCTGAGAGTAAATAGAGGCGAATATATTGATAAAAGTCACCTTGTCCGAGAGAGATTTACATATTTATCAAAACTTCACTCCAGGGTAACACTACACGAAACACAGCACTTATTTTAATTGAACAACGGAAAAAATTATTGGAACCATTTCCCTGTTTGACTGCTAGGTTTTATGGGTATTATGACACCTCCACTGTGGAGCTCTATATAGCGCACTACGTTTGAGTCCCATGGGCCCTGGTCAAAAGTAGTGCACTACGCAAACAAATAGGGGGCCATTTGGTTGTGTGTAACCTAGCGTAATTGACAGAAACTACCTCATTTAGATTTTAGAATGGGGAAAAAAGTTGACTACAACCAGGCTTGAGGTGTAATGGGAACAAATGTAGCATGGACACATGGAAGCCATGCTTCCTAAAATAGATCTGGTACGTCCTAACAGTCTGATACGATCCAGCTAAAATGGGCAAAGCTGAAGTGCTGCATGTTTTAAAGTAGAAATACCAACTCATGCCATCTTGATTGTGAGACATACTGATGTTATTGATTGGGGGAAAAATGTCTGTGTCATGATTTACAGCAATTTGTTTTGTTGTTGCAGTAAATTGGTTGTTAGTTTCTGTCTCAAAGGAGATATTGTGCCATTTGATAGATATCTAATGTTTGCATAAATGAGGACTGTAGGCTACCTGGTAATGAGCAGTTTGTGTGAGGAGAGAGTGGTTGGGTGGCCTCGTGGAGATTTAGTCAGTGCTGTAATGTACGACCCTCAGACCAGCCGCTGACGTTATCTTAATGACATGATTTATGGAACTAGGTCACTGACTGAGTGGGGGAGCGGAGCACGCAGTGTGTAGGAGGAAACTTCTCTATTGTGATCACTAAATAGTTCAAGATAGCAGTAAACGCACACACACAGGCCTACACACACACACACAGACACGCACGCACATACAGACACACACACACACACACACACAGGTCATCAATCATGCATGTTAGGTTGCTGTGAGCAGTAAGGATAATTGCAGTGTTATGTTAGGAGCATAATCAGCAGGATAATTATGATTGTTCGACATGGGAGGCTGTGCCTGGACTATCGCTAGTCTCATTTACCAAGGAACAATTATTACAATGAGTTGAGGGAAGTGCAGCCAGTCTGTGGTTATAACTTGTAAAGGGACAACGTTTTGGGTAATATTGTGAATATGTACTTGGATGTTCTCTCTATCGTTCTCATCCGTAGTTTTTATGCGACAGCTGTGATGGAAACAGGAAGTTTCGGTAGAATTTTGTAAATGCCGACAGATCATTTGTTCGTTTGACATGGTGGGGTGTTTTTTGTGTCTGTAAAATTAATTATGCGTGGAATGGCGGTGGAAACACTTTTATGAGCAGATATTGAAATAATGATCACGCGATGATATGTTGTGTGGTCCTCCCAGGAAGCATGCAGTTTATTAGGCTACAGATTAAAATAAGTTATGATGAACTTCACAGGGTGGTGAAAGTGCAAGGTGATGAGCTTGATGCTCTTTTCCAATAAATATCGAAGGTATTATTCTGGTGACATGCTTGACTGCCCTATGACAAATAAACATTTAGTCATTTTAGCAGACGCTCTTATCCACAATATCATCATCTTATCTGTGATCTGTTTATGGCGTCAAATGAGCCTCTAAAGTCCATTGCACACAAGATGGCTTTATTGAGCAAGGTGAAACATCATTGAGCAAACACTGAGCCGAGAGCACAGAGGAAGGGTCCCGCGTGCAGAGGAAGGGTGCCGCGAGCGGAGGATGGGTCCCGCGAGCGGAGGATGGGTCCCGCGAGCGGAGGAAGGTTCCCGCGAGCGGAGGAAGGGTCCCGCGAGCGGAGGATGGGTCCCGCGAGCAGAGGATGGGTGCCGCTAGAGCACAAAGGATGGGTCATGCGAGCCGACAGGATGTCTCCTGCGAGCGGACAGGATGGGTCATGCATGCGGACAGGATGTCTCCAGCGAGCAGACAGGATGGGTCCTGCGAGCTGACAGGATGTCTTCTGCGAGCTGACAGGATGTCTCCTGCGAGAGGACAGGATGGGTCCTGCGAGCGGACAGGATGTCTCCTGCGAGCGGACAGGATGTCTCCTGCGAGAGGACAGGATGGGTCCTGCGAGCGGACAGGATGTCTCCTGCGAGCCGACAGGATGTCTCTTGTGGCAGATGTCTGTGGAGGGGTTCTTGACCACGCTCTGGCTGTTCTCCAGACAGCGGTAATGCTGGAACATGTCCCAGGCACCGTTGGTGGCCAGGTCCCCTCCCTCAGAACCAGTGAACATCTCCAAGTTCCTACAGTGGGACATCAGCACAATCTATAGACAGCACAGAAAAATACAGATGATGGAACTAGATTTAGTATGGAGTCGAAGGGCTGAATCCCAGCTTCAGATCCTTGTAGCTCGAAGTTCTATGCATGATTTACCGAACTAACCGAGTCAATGAGTGTATATGGGGCTGGACATCACTGAGTGCAGAGAAGAGGGGCAAGCTCAGACGAACAGTGTTGTCCATCCCTGCCTCAACACTGGTCTGGGGAGCACCACATATCTGAGGAGATAAGAGAGAGAGGGATGTCGCAAAACACTGCACTAAATCACACACAAGAAACGTGTTTGCAAACAAAACACAGGCCTGTAATACAGGGTGTATACAGACTGAGTAGACTAATATACACAAAACATACACTGAGTGTACAAAACATTACCAGTATCAGACTCAGAGCGTCACAATTGTATATCATACACTGCAACTGGAGGGACGATGAGAAAGTAATGCTGCTTGTTGATGAACTGGTAACCCCACTTTTGAGAAATGGCCCTTGAAAAGTTTCGGTTCAGTTTTTACACTTCATTGTTCACACCCATTCAGCATCATTCACACCGTCTTAAGCCTTAGTCCCACCCATCTCTTTAAGGGTTCACGTGAGGCCATGTGCTAAACAGAGTGAGTAAGGTAGTGTAGTAAACAACCAAAGTTTTCAAGATTAATGGTGAAAGTAATAGCCTAAAATAAGGAAAAACTCTAGGTAAAAATACACTTATAAAATGTAAAGAATGTAAGATTAATAAAAGTAGTGCCAATCATGTTGGTGGTAAATGAAATAATCAAAATATGTGTTGTTGATGCTTTACATATCAAGTGTTGTCGTCATCCACACTGCTGCTTTTGTCACATGAGATGTTAGCAGCTTTCCACCAAAGTGTTTGTCCTGGGTGGCGTCCTGGTAAAACTAGTACATTATCCTCGGCGTAGTTGTTGATGAAGTTCACCACTCGCTGCAAGTCCTCATGCTTCAGGTTTAACCTGTTCTTGCTTGCGATGAAAACACATTGAACTTTAGATTTTTATTCAGTACATGGAAACTACTTTCATCACGCACATATTTTCTTTATGCAGATTACTGAATATTCGCATGAAAATCTGGCGTCGATTGGATGGAAACCTAGCGACAGACATATAGTGCTGGGGTGATGTGACTATCGGGAAGTAGAGGTCAAATTCTTATTCAATGAAAGTAGTTCATCTTTGTGGATTTTTACAATAATATATTCCATTCAGAAGAAATTATACCGGTAATGTACATGGGAAAAGACAGTGAGACCATCTCAGTGAATTCCGTTGTAATAGAAAAGTGAAGGAATACATACATAATACATGGGAAAAAGCAGACCTGGGAGAGAGATCAGCTAAACAAGCCATGCTTAATTGAGCACTTAGTCTAAGTAGTCAAGGGGCAAGGTGAGAGTGACCCTGGAAGAAAGTGTGTGTGTGTTTCCGCCTCTGTCTTTGTGTGTTTGTGAGTGTTTATGCTCCTGTGTGCGTGTGTATACGACTAAACCTGTGTAGTAGTGATGGGGGGAAAAAATTGACACAGTTACAATGGCATGCGAAAGTATTCACCCCCGTTGGCATTTGTCTATTTTGTTGCCTTACAACCTGGGATTAAAATGGATTTTTGGGGGGTTTGTATCATTTGATTTACATAACATGCCACCACTTTGAAGATGCATAATATTTTTTATTGTGAAACAAACAAGAAATAAGACAAAAAAAAACAGAAACTTGAGCATGCATAACTATTCACCCCCCCAAAGTCAATACTTTGTGAGCCACCTTTTGCAGCAATTACAACTGCAAGTCTCTTGGGGTATGTCTCTATAAGCTTGACACATCTAGCCACTGGTATTGTTGCCCAGTCTTCAAGGCAAAACTGCTCCAGTTGGATTAGTTCTGCTGGTGTACAGCAATCTTTAAGTCATAACACAGATTCTCAATTGGATTGAGGTCTGGGCATTGACTAGGCCATTCCAAGACATTTAAATGTTTCCCCTTAAACCACTCAAGTGTTGCTTTAGCAGTATGCTTAGGATCATTGTCCTGCTGGAAGGTGAACCTCCACCCCAGTCTCAAATCTCTGGAAGACTGAAACAGGTTTCCCTCAGGAATTTCTCTGTATTTAGCGCCATCCATCATTCCTTCAATTCTGACAAGTTTCCCAGTCCCTACCGATGAAAAACATCCCCACAGCATGATGCTACCACCACCATGCTTCACTGTGGGGATGATTTTCTCGGGGTGATGGGAGGTGTTGGGTTTGCGCCAGACATTGCTTTTTCCTTGATGGCCAAAAACCAACATTTTTGTCTAATCTGACCATATGTTTGGGGAGTCTCCTACATGCCTTTTGGCGAACACTAAACGTGTTTGCTTATTTTTTTATTTGAGAAATGGCCTCTTCCATAAAGCCTAGCTCTGTGAAGTGTACGGCTTAAAGTGGTCCTATGGACAGATTCTGCAATCTCCGCTGTGGAGCTTTGCAGCTCCTTCAGGGTTATCTTTGGTCTCTTTGTTGCCTCTGATTAATTCCCTCCTTGCCTGGTCTGTGAGTTTTGGTGGGTAGCCCTCTCTTGGCAGGTTTGTTGTTTGTCAATTTTCTTAATGATGGATTTAATGGTGCTCCGTGGAATTTTCAAAGTTTCTGATATTTTTTATCACCCAACCCTGATCTGTACTTCTCCACAACTTTGCCGCTGACTTGTTTGGAGAGCTCCTTGGTCTTCATAGTGCCACTTGCTTGGTGGTGCCCCTTGCTTAGTGGTGTTGCAGACTCTGGGGCCTTTCAGAACAGGTTGATATATACTGAGATCATGTGACAGATCATGTGACACTGAGACTGCACACAGGTGGACTTTATTTAACTAATTATGTGACTTCTGAAGGTAATTGGTTGCACAAGATCTTATTTAGGACC
Organism: Salmo trutta; assembly: GCF_901001165.1. Lineage (NCBI taxonomy): Eukaryota > Metazoa > Chordata > Actinopteri > Salmoniformes > Salmonidae > Salmo > Salmo trutta. The sequence continues at coordinate 11,717,868 of NC_042981.1, read as the reverse complement.
TTCATAGCAAAGGTGGTGAATACATATGCACCCACCACTTTTCAGTTTTACATTTTTTTATTATTTTTAGAAACAAGTTATTTTTTTCACTTCACCAATTTGGACTATTTTGTGTTTGTCCATTACATGAAATCCCCCCAAAATAGATTTAAATTACAGGTTGTAATGCTATAAAATTGGAAAAACGCCAAGGGGGTGAATACTTTTGCAAGGCACTGTACATAATGGGATATTATTTTGGACGATATATTGTATCATTTTGACAATATTGCATTATTATTTTTGCACTAGTTGGCTGGGCCTGCACCAAAACTCCAGTATTTTTCCTCCATAGCTTGTTCTACATCTTCTTTTTAAATAGGGAGCCAAATTGTTTTCAACACTTTTGACAGATCAAAACTCATTTTCTCATGGCTCTTTTCCCTCTGCAGCAGACATATGGCGAGGAATATGTTTGGAACATGAAATTGCAATAAAATCACAGTATCAAATCGCAATAAACATATCATCGGAAGAATCGCAATACATATCATATCGGCACCTAAGCATTGTGATAATATTGTATCGTGAAGTCCCTGGCAATTCCCAGACCTACTGTGTATAGATATGGGATCACAATTTGATCAGCAGGACATGCAAACGTGTAGTGTATTCAAGGTTTAAAAAGGCTTCTAAAGTTTATCATTTACACTTTAAAATTTCAAACTTGAGTTGCCCTAACGTAAAATGTATCAACTAGGATTGGGCAGTATCCAGGTTATCTTACCTTCATACCGACCTTCTGCCATACTGGGATATTCGGTAATACCTGCACTAAACCCCACTGATACTCTCAATCTGAAGGTTAGCAATGCTAACAAATGTATGTCAAATCCCATAGAGAATACTAACTAAATGCTAACGAGTGCATTGTGAATATTTTGTACAATTTCTGACCTAAACTATACAAGTGACTCAAAAATGCTACACACAGTTTGCTGCACACACAAAACAAATGTAAACGAACTAGGCTCTTGGTCCAGGAGGGGATTCTCTGCTGTTACCAAGTGAGTTGTTGTCATGTTGTGTTGCTACCATGCTGTGTTGTCATGTGTTGCTGCCTTGCTATGTTGTTGTCTTAGGTCTCTCTTTATGTAGTGCTGTGTTGTCTCTCTTGTCGTGATGTGTGTTTGTCCTATTTTGCCTTTTGGTAGGCCGTCATTGTAAATAAGAATTTGTTCTTAACTGACTTGCCTAGTTAAATAAAGGTTAAATAAAAATAAAAATGCTTGATTTTGGAAAAAGCTAACCACTTAGCAAGATAGCTAACTAGCTACTAAATTAGTAAACCAAATGCACAACTGCAGAGCATTTAGCACATTTTAGACAATTAACTTAATAGCTATAAGATATCTAACTGGAAAATATTTAGTTGTGAATTCCATACTATAATTAGATCATCTGGAACATGCTACACAACAGGGAGTGACTTGGAAGACTCTGTTCTCTCGTTGTTGTTTGCTTGTAAATAACACCACGTGACTGGGGACTACTGATAATCATTTGACAGGTGAATTGAAGAACGCAATGTTACAAAAGTTGACTGCAGGTATTTACTTAAAAAGTAGGTACAAATATAATATATATATATTTTTTTAAGGAATAGTTTTGACGGTATTAAAAAACCATCCCATGGCTATTTCCAAATACCCTGGCATATGGTATTTACGGCATACTGCCCAAGCCTAGTATCAACCCCTACAAAACATTTCCATTAATTATGTTCCACATAATAATTAACATTTCCTGTTACTGCAGGATTAATTTCCTTCTGTAGCAAACTGGCTCAAATTCAGATCCTACATCTGTGTGTGTGCGTGCGTCGTGTTCCCTGTGTATGTTGACGTATATGAAAAGCTTTATATTTTGGAAGGACCGCTCCTGTCCTGTGTTCAGGCAGAGGCAGCCCAGTCTGTTTTTTAGACCCCACTAATTAAGTTACAAGAGGCAACATCTTGGCTCTGGGAGTAGAGTTGTGATGGCAGCCCTGCACAATGATCATCACCATCCGGATGTCTCTATTCCAGCAGGGATTTATTTTAACAAAGCTGAACTCTCCACTTCAGAACAATACTATTCTATAACAAGATCTTAATCAACTGAGGTACTCAAAGTGCTTTACATAGTAAGGGGAAAACTCACCTCATCTACCACCTGGGTGATGCACGCAACCATCAGGTGGAGAGGTGAGGTGTGATGTATGAGGGGGATGATTAGGTGGCCAGGTTGTGAGTTTAACCATGACATCAGGGTTAACTTACGATAAGTCCCATGGGATAATGACCACAGAGAGTCAGGACACCATTTTAACGTCCCATCCAAAAGACTGTGGCACCCTACGCAGGGCAATGTCCCCTTCACTGCCATGGGATCTCCTTAGACCAGAGAGAATAATGCTTCCTACTGGCCCTCCAGCACCACTTCCAGCAGCATCTGGTCTCTCATCTAGAAACCAATCAGGACTGACCCTGCTTAGCTTCAGAAGCAAGCCAGCAATGGGATTCAGGGTGGTATGCAAAGCCATGGAATTTAGCTAGAAATTGACAGTGAACTTGCTGAACTATGGCATCTGTGATAGTGTACTATAGACCACTAACTGTGCATTATCAGTGATTGTTCAGATTGAGATGAAGCATAATAGCATGTTTACTGCATGTGATTGCCTAAACAATTTGTTTGATTTGTGATGCAAAAATGTTGAGGGCAAACTAAGGCCTTTATTTTCAACTGATTTTGATGCAAAAATCTAAAGTTCAGATAATTACAAACCTTGTGTTTCTACTGGAAATGCAGAAATATAAAAAAAACATAAGTACTGTAAAAAAATAATAATTAAAGACCCAAAGAAAGAACCCATGGCACTGTGTGAGAGTGTGTGTGTGTTTCTTTGGATGAGCTGTACACTGGGAGAACACAGGTTTTACAGTAAGCCCCTGCCAAGATCCATCCTCTTCATTTAGCTCTGTCCCACCATGCAGACAGACCCCTACACACACACAGAGACCCCTTTTCCTACCTCATCCCCTCTGTTAACTGTATCAAGATGAGTGTTTAGGCCAGTGCAGTAATCACAGTGTGATTTGTTGTGCACGTGAGCCAATTTGTATCTTTACTGCATGGGGGAAATATCGTGTGTGTGTGTGTGTGTGTGTGTGTGTGTGTGTGTGTGTGTGTGTGTGTGTGTGTGTGTGTGTGTGTGTGTGTGTGTGTGTGTGTGTGTGTGTGTGTAAGAGCATCTTGCGACGAGGCTTTGGTTAGGTAAGCTCAAATGTATAGACACGTTAGATTATGTGTGAGGTGGAGCGTGTAGAGGATGACATGGGTTTAGGAAGAGAACGTTGGCAGAGGAAGAGGTAACATTTGATAATGAGAAACAACTGAACTCATTTGGAATTTGTTTACAATTTCATTATCCCTTCAAAAGGGACGAGAGCCTCACATTGAAATCAAGGCAGACACAAATTGTGAACATAAAGGGAATAAAGACAACTATGCCCTGGCTAGAAATAACGTTGTAAAACTATTGTTGTGTCAAGGAAAGGAGCAGGTATCATGACACAAGGTGAGACCCAGATGCAGACACAGGAGGCACATGGTTGGAGTTAAAGATGTTTAATAAATCCAAAGGAAATAGGCAAGAGAATGGTCGTGGACAGGCAAAAGGTCAAAACCAGTTCAGAGTTCAGGAGGTACCGAAGGGCAGGCAGGCTCGAGGTCAGAGCAGGCAGAATGGTCAGGCAGGCGGGCATGGAGACCAGAAAACAAGCAAGGGTCAGAACCGGGAGGACTAGCAAAAAGAGAAAAGGCAAAGCAGGAAACCGGGAAAACCACTGGTAGGCTTGGCCATACAAGACAAACTGGCACAGAGAGACAGGAAACACAGGGATAAATACACTGGGGAAAATAAGTGACACCTGGAGGGGGTGGAGACAATAATGAGGACAGGTGAAACAGATCAGGGTGTGACAGCAGGTTCTGTCACGGCGGTGGTCTTCACACCTCTCCAGTTGTCAGTGTCTTATAGGGTGTGGCTGTGAGAAGAACTGACTGACCTGTACTCTACCTATTGGTATTACATTTTAAACATTTGGCAGAAGCTCTTATCCAGATCGACCTACAGTCAGCAGATTGATTTCAACTGAAGTAGTTAATAACTAACTGTACTGGGTTGTACATAATGTTTACTGGTACTTACATTCTAATTGGACTGACTCATGTCTGGGCCATGTTCTGTACAGCACACTAGTAAAATTAAAATGAGCATTTGTTTTTGGATAAGTTCAATTACAACTTGGTTAAAAGCCATTTTCAGACTAGAGCTGTGTGTAAAAAAATACATCTGAACACTGAAAAAGATTTAGAGGAAATAATATGATATATTTTTTTTTACAGCTAATTACTGTGCTTTGCTTTAATGGTTTACATTTAGCTGTTACTGTAACCTAAGACAACTCCACTAACAACAGTAACTTTCTAAAATCAACCTTGTGAATAAGGTGTCTTGCTTTGTGTGACTAGAGGGCAGAAGAGAGCTATGTGTAAGGCTAACCACTGAGTTTTTTTGTTTTTTGCATCAGAAACACATTTTTAATCTTTCATGGCATGACATTTACTTGAGTGTTGGCAATATGATGACAAGCCTCCAATGCAAAAATGTATGGTGGTATTCAGTTTATCTGCTGTCAATTTGAAATAATGTTAATAATTTTTTATATCAACTGACAATTATTTTATATCATTGACAAAGATGTTTAAAGAAAGCATTACAAATAACTTCCCATCCTTGTTGCTGTACCATAATGGGTATTGCCTCCTCCCACATGTTCTTACTAAAATACTTAGTTAGCTACAGTACAGTAACGCAGGATGCATCTCATATATAAAGACTTAGTTAGTTACAGTACAGTAAAACAGGATGCATCTCATACATAAAAACTTAGTTAGTTACAGTACAGTAAAACAGGACGCATCTCATATATAAAGTGTGAGTTAATTACAGAGAAAAGACGACAGTTGAACTACAGTACACATGTGGTAAATCCTCAGTTCTCTCTATGGCTCTGCAGTGTAAAAGTGACCATGGTGGGACCAGAGAGCCCAGAGGCAATAATATAGGGACACATATATGATGTCTCTGCAGGTGTCTCAGGTCAATATAGGGACAAATATATTATGTCTCTGTAAGTGTCTCAGGTCAATATAGAGACAAATATATTATGTCTCTGTAGGTGTCTCAGGTCAATATAGAGACAAATATATTATGTCTCTGTAGGTGTCTCAGATCAATGGTTCAATAGCTTTCACATTATCTCCAACCTTGGTCTGTGACTACTGCTTTGTGTGCCACTGTGACATTGAGATGTTGAAAGGCTAAAATATGTATTCACTGCTGTGTCAGTCGCACACCATTTAACACAGTCCTGGCCTTGTTGGAAAGGATCACATATCCACATCAAAAACAGGAGGATTTTAGGCCGATTTTCTTTACTTAAAAGAGAATTTCTCAGATCATCATGTCTCCGTCCCAAATGGAAGCCTATTCCCTATATAGTGCACTACTTTTAACTGGGACCCATAGGGCTCTGGTCATAAGAAGTGCACTATGTAGGGAATAGGGTGCCATTTGAGATGTATCCCAACTTGTTTTATTACTGCAACGGTTTTCCAACAACAGGAATTCATACTGAAACCATCAATATGTTAGGAAGAAGTGGAGCACACAGAGGGAGCACAGCAGAGGGAGCACAGCAGAGGGAGCACAGCAGAGAGAGCACGCAGAGGGAGCACAGCAGAGGGAGCACAGCAGAGGGAGCACTCAAAGGGAGCACGCAGAGGGAGCACAGCAGAGAGAGCACTCAGAGGGAGCACTCAGAGGGAGCACTCAGAGGGAGCACTCAAAGGGAGCACTCAAAGGGAGCACGCAGAGGGAGCACAGCAGAGAGAGCACACAGAGAGAGCACGCAGAGGGAGCACAGCAGAGGGAGCACTCAGAGGGAGCACAGCAGAGGGAGCACAGCAGAGAGAGCACGCAGAGGGAGCACTCAGAGGGAGCACTCAGAGGGAGCACTCAGAGGGAGCACGCAGAGGGAGCACGCAGAGGGAGCACAGCAGAGAGAGCACTCAGAGGGAGCACTCAGAGGGAGCACTCAGAGGGAGCACTCAGAGGGAGCACACAGAGGGAGCACTCAAAGGGAGCACTCAAAGGGAGCACGCAGAGGGAGCACAGCAGAGAGAGCACGCAGAGAGAGCACGCAGAGGGAGCACAGCAGAGGGAGCACTCAGAGGGAGCACAGCAGAGGGAGCACAGCAGAGGGAGCACGCAGAGGGAGCACTCAGAGGGAGCACTCAGAGGGAGCACTCAGAGGGAGCACGCAGAGGGAGCACACAGAGGGAGCACTCAAAGGGAGCACGCAGAGGGAGCACTCAAAGGGAGCACGCAGAGGGAGCACAGCAGAGAGAGCACGCAGAGAGAGCACAGCAGAGAAAACACGCAGAGGGAGCAGAGCGGAGGGAGCACAGCAGAGGGAGCACAGCAGAGGGAGCACTCAGAGGGAGCACTCAGAGGGAGCACAGCGGAGGGAGCACAGCAGAGGGAGCACAGCAGAGAGAGCACAGGGAGCACTCAGTCACACACTCACACTCACACACTCACACACGGCTGAGTGATCAGCCCTTCTGTCAAACCACTGATAACGTAACCCTTCTCAATTACCCCCCCTTATCCATCCCTCTCTTCCCCTTTTTTCCTCCTCTCTCATCCACTACTCTCCCTCTTCCCCTACTATAACCAGCCAGTGAGCTGCTGTGCTCCCTCTAAGTGCTCCCCCTGCGTGCTCCCTCTGAGTGCTCCCTCTGAGTGCTCCCTCTGCTGTGCTCCCTCTGAGTGCTCCCTCTGCTGTGCTCCCTCTAAGTGCTCCCTCTGCTGTGCTCCCTCTAAGTGCTCCCTCTGCTGTGCTCCCTCTGCTGTGCTCCCTCTGAGTGCTCCCTCTGCTGTACTCCCTCTGAGTGCTCCCTCTGAGTGCGCCCTCTGAGTGCTCCCTCTAAGTGCTCCCTCTGAGTCCTCCCTCTGCTGTGCTCCCTCTGCTGTGCTCCCTCTGCTGTGCTCCCTCTGAGTGCTCCCTCTGCTGTGCTCCCTCTGAGTGCTCCCTCTGAGTGCTCCCTCTGAGTGCTCCCTCTGAGAGAGGGATGGATAAGGGGGGTAATTGAGAAGGGTTACGTTATCAGTGGTTTGACAGAAGGGCTGATCACTCAGCCGTGTGTGAGTGTGTGAGTGTGAGTGTGTGAGTGTGTTGGTGAGAGTGTGAGTGTGTGAGTGATGCTTTCTCGATAAGAACAATCCCCCAGAAACCTTTGGCAGAACAGAACACACAGGTCGGTGAGGCACCGTTTCCACTGTGGGTACGTTCCAAATGACTTATAGTGGACTACAAAGGGAACAGGGTGCCATTTGAGATGCACTCAGTCAGGGGGCTGTATGGGGCCGGGGGACGTATTGATGTTAATGTCTTCAAAAGAGGGGAAAATATGACTGGTCTCTTACAAAGGATGGTCTACATGTCCAAGGAGGATGTCCTGAATATGCATCAACGGGGGAGGTGATTTTAAATCCTAAAGTTTAGGGTAAGGTTTGTGCATGCGTGTACATACAGTGTGCGTGGCAGGGAGGTGATAACTCCTCACTAAGTAAATGTCTTCCTTTGCTACATGAGTATTTTCCGTCTTCCTCTGACTTGCTACCTCCCAGGAAGAGGTCTTCAGTGGCCCCCAGGGGTGCTCTGTTCTCCTCTGAATGACTGTTCACTGAGGTGCCTTTTAAAACGACTCTCTCTTCGGCAGCAGCCTCACCGTATGGGGCCCAGGGGACAATCTGTCCCAGACACTCATTTATCACCTCATATCCAGACCAATGCAGACTGACACACATACACACACACGGTGATGCACACAAACACACACACACACACACACACACACACACACACACACACACACACACACACACACACACACACACACACACACACACACTTAAGAACTATGCTTGTTTGTCTGTCATGATTTTCAAAAATTGCTTTGAGTTAATGGCAAGGCTTTTCTTAAAGGAAATGTCTCCATGTGATTCTGCACAGACCATTGCCCTTTTCTATAAATGTTTTGTTTAGTAATTCTAAGTTTCTTGCCCCACAAAATTAATTAGTTATGCTGTAGTTGCTCAGAAATGCATCATTTAGGATAAGTGAATTCTAAGGAGCAGTTATGTGTCGTAGTTTTAAGGTTCTGGCAAAGTTTGATAGAAAAGTTTTATTGTATTTGAACATGCAGATTGTATTTTTTTATTTTATGAAATAAAGCAAATGCATAATACAAAATATCAGAAAATATGTATTATTATGTAGCAATGCTTTAGTAAAAGAATAAACTAAATACAGTATTATAATGCATTTCACTTGTACACAGTATCTTATTATATAGAAATAATATAACATTTGACTACTAGTATATACAAACTGATAATAATTGTACTGTATATTATTCTTCTTATTATTGTTGTTATGATGGATGATGATTGTTACACCTTTTAGACTTGGCTGTTGGTTTTTCTGAATAAATCGAAAGGGTCAATTAGAGGAAGAGTCAGATGGAGCAGCCTTTTATAACCAAAACATCCTTGTCCTGGGTACAGGACTGGGGCTGCTCCCACTTCCCAGATGTCTGTCTGCTGTCTGATAGATTGAACCGGAGCTGGACAGAGAACAGTTAGAATATAACCCATCGAGAGGGAAACGGCATTTCAGATCAGGGACTAGTTCAGACAGACAGGGAGAGGGGGATAAAATGGCACAGATACAGACGGAAGAGGAGAAAGAGAGAGGTGGCTGATAGAGATATTCAGGGAGGGAGGGAGGGAGGAAGGGACGTTTGATAGAGGGGGAGGAAGATGAGGGGAGAGAGGAGGATGAGGGGAGAGAGGAAGATGAGGGGGAGGAGGGAAGGAGGAAGAGGGAGGAGGAGGGAGGAGGATGGGTAGAAGGAGGGAGGAGGAGAGAGGAGGATGGGTAGAAGGAGGGAGGAGGAGGGAGGAGGATGGGTAGAAGGAGGGAGGAGGAGGGAGGAGGATGGGTAGAAGGAGGGAGGAGGAGAGAGGAGGATGGGTAGAAGGAGGGAGGAGGAGGGAGGAGGATGGGTAGAAGGAGGGAGGAGGAGGGAGGAGGATGGGTAGAAGGAGGGAGGAGGAGGGAGGAGGATGGGTAGAAGGAGGGAGGAGGAGGGAGGAGGATGGGTAGAAGGAGGGAGGAGGAGGGAGGAGGATGGGTAGAAGGAGGGAGGAGGAGGGAGGAGGATGGGTAGAAGGAGGGAGGAGGAGGGAGGAGGATGGGTAGAAGGAGGGAGGAGGAGAGAGGAGGATGGGTAGAAGGAGGGAGGAGGAGGGAGGAGGATGGGTAGAAGGAGGGAGGAGGAGGGAGGAGGATGGGTAGAAGGAGTGAGGAGGAGGGAGGAGGATGGGTAGAAGGAGGGAGGAGGAGGGAGGAGGATGGGTAGAAGGAGGGAGGAGGAGGGAGGAGGATGGGTAGAAGGAGGGAGGAGGAGGGAGGAGGATGGGTAGAAGGAGGGAGGAGGAGGGAGGAGGATGGGTAGAAGGAGGGAGGAGGAGAGATTGGGTTTTCCTGCAGGCTGCTCTGCTCTTGGTCCAGTCTTGCACATAATAATATGAGAATCACTCAGTCAGAGGCTACGTCCCTGGTCAAAAGTAGTGCACTATGTAGGGAATAGGCTAGGTTGTGGGCAGTACAGTTTGTGCCAGAGAGTTGTTCAGAAGCCTATCAGGTTGTGAATGACACCCATCAGAAAAGAACAGGGCGGAAAAACAGCTACATAAAAAGAAAATAGTCAGTGGTTGAATTTTTGATTTATTTAACCTTTATTTAACTAGGCAAGGACTCTACAGTAGAGTAGATACAGTATAATATGTTTTTTGCTAGGTAGTTAACGTTAGCTAACGCTAGTTGCCTGTACCTGCACCAAAACCCTGGAATTTTGTCCTTCTATGGCTTGTTCTCCATCTTGTTTTTAAATGATGAGTCAGCACTTTTATTTCCTTTGTTTCCATGCACTTTGATTTAATGTAGCTCTACGTTAAATGTACGATGTCCTTGACTTTCTTGAAAGAAATTCCCCCAAATAAAATGTATTATGACTGATCAACATGTGTTTTTTCATGCTCTCTTTTGTCTCTGGAGCAGACATATGGTGAGCCATGAGCAATATGTTTGGAAAATCGAATCGCAATAAAAATGCAGTATGGAATCGCAATACATATAGAATAGGGAGAATACATATCGTATCGGCACCTATGCATCGTGATAATGTCTTATTGTGTGGTCCTGTAGATTCACATTGAGGTTGATCTTGCTGTACTGTAGCTTCACATTGAGGTTTATCTTGCTGTACTGTAGCTTCACATTGAGGTTCATCTTGCTGTACTGTAGCTTCACATTGAGGTTGATCTTGCTGTACTGTAGTTTCACATTGCGGTTGATCTTGCTGTACTGTAGCTTCACATTGAGGTTGATCTTGCAGTACTGTAGCTTCACATTGAGGTTGATCTTGCTGTACTGTAGCTTCACATTGAGGTTCATCTTGCTGTACTGTAGCTTCACATTTTATTTCACCTTTATTTAACCAGGTAGGCAAGTTGAGAACAAGTTCTCATTTACAATTGCGACCTGGCCAAGATAAAGCAAAGCAGTTCGACAACATACAACAACACAGAGTTACACATGGAGTAAACAACATACAGTCAATAATACAGTAGAAAAAAAATAAGACTATATACAATGTGAGCAAATGATGTGAGATAAGGGAGGTAAAAGCAAAAAAATGCCATGGTGGCAAAGTAAATAAAGTATAGCAAGAAAAACACTGCAATGGTAGATTTGTAGTTTGAAGAAAGTTCAAAGTTCAAATATAAATAATATGGTGCAAATGAGCAAAATAAATAAAATAAATAAATACAGTAGGGGAAGAGGTAGTAGTTTGGGCTAAATTATAGATGGGCTATGTACAGGTGCAGTGATCTGTGAGCTGCTCTGACAGCTGGTGCTTGAAGCTACATTGAGGTTGATCTTGCTGTACTGTAGTTTCACATTGAGGTTGATCTTGCTGTACTGTAGTTTCACATTGAGGTTGATCTTGCTGTACTGTAGTTTCACATTGAGGTTGATCTTGCTGTACTGTAGTTTCTCTCCAGTAGACAAAGAAAATGAAAAAAGGAGCTCATATTTGCCTTATTCACGACTGAATGAGAATTAGTGTTGGCTCTCTGCCAGGTATGTATAATGAGCAAACAATGAGTTACATCATCCTGAGGTTGAGTATTGAAGTTAATTAACTTGATTAGAACAACCCTCTTCCACTCTCACCTCAGCTAGGAGCTAAGCCCACTGCTCTGCTATAGGCTACGTCCAAAATGCACCCTATTCCCTATATAGTGCAATCATTTTGACCGAGTCCTAAAGGGCTCACGTCAAACGTAATGCATTATAGGGGAATAGGGTGCCATTTGGGACACAGAAATAGGCTACATGCCTGTCAGAACTGAAGAACGCGCTAAACTGGTTCCAGACCTGGGTTCAAATACTACTTGAAATCTTTCAAATACGTTGAGTGTTTGCTTTACCCTGCCTGGAAATGCCACTTCCTAAAAGTGACACTTTTGCACTATTGGGGCTTTTCTATTGGTTCCATTACAACATGCAAGCTCAATCAAGCCCAGCTAAAGCATTTGAAATTATTTCAAATAGTACTTGAACCCAGGTCTGACTGGTTCTGTGATTCTTTCTCTCCTGTCTCACTGTGGTGTGTTTAATGTGGAATAAATACAACCAAGGAAGGAAGGAGGAATGAACACCCACTGATGTTTGATTTAGCTCCATTTTGTTATTTTGTTGAGAGGAATTTTTAGCTGTTGAGAGGAGAAGAGAGGAGGGGAGTGAGGGTTCATGGCTCTGTCCCAAATGTTACCCAGTTCCTTACATAGCCCCCTACATTTGGCCGGGGCCCATAGGGTTCTGTTCAAAAGTAGTGCACTATGTAGGGAATAGGGAGCCTTTTGTGGCAGAGGAGAGAAGAGATTTACAGGGGTTTATTTGTCATTGTGAGTTTACAAGTTCCTGGTTGCATTGCTGTGCCGGGTGGAGTGAGTGAGTGAGGTTTGCCATCGGCCGTCTAAAAACAACAAGCATCTCCTGCCAAACTTCCTTGCTAATTAGCAAAGTATTTCACACGCTGCATCACATCAAAAATGCATTTAAAATTAACAAATGAAGCATGGTCCAAGACGTGGGGATGGTGCAGTGGGGTGTGTGTGTGGGGAGTGGGGTTGGGGGGACGTGTGTGTGTGTGTGTGTGTGTGTGTGTGTGTGTGTGTGTGTGTGTGTGTGTGTGTGTGTGTGTGTGTGTGTGTGGTGTGGGTGTTAGGTGGGTGTGTATGTGTAGAGGAGTACTTGTTCCAACACAGGGGGTTGGTCATTTTCAAAATAACTCTCACTACCTACAGTGGCTTCAGAAAGTATTCACACCACTTGACTTTTTCCACATTTTGTTGTGTTACAGCCTGAATTTAACATGGATTAAATGTAGATTTTTTTTTGTCACTGGCCTATACACAATACACCATAACGTCAAGGGGGAAAAATATTTTTGGATTGTTGACATTTTTACAAATTAATGAAAAATGGAAAGCTGAAATGTCTTGAGAATACAAAGTGTTATGTTTGGGGCAAATAGAACACATTACTGAGTACTACTTTCTAGATTTTCAAGCATAGTGGTGGCTGCATCATGTTATGGGTATGCTTGTAATCGTTAAGGACTGGGGAGTTTTTCAGGATAAAAATGAATGGAATAGAACTAAGCACAAACAAAATCCTAAAGGAAACCTGGTTCAGCTTTCCACCAGTCACTGGGAGACAAATTCACCTTTCAGCAGGACAATAATCTAATATACACTGGAGTTGCTTACCAAGAAGACAGTGAATGTTCCTGAATGGCCAAGTTACAGTTATGATTTAAATCTACTTGTTGTCTAGCAATGATCAGCAACCAATTTGAGCTTGAAGAATTTTGAAAAGAATAATGGACAAATATTGCACAATCCAGAAAGACACAGCTGTAATCACAGCCAAAGGTGCTCCTACAAAGTATTGACTCGGGGGTGTGAAAACTTGTGTATATGAGATATTTCTGTATTTCATTTTCAATAAATTTGCAAAGATTTCTAAAAACATGTTTTCACTTTGTCAATATGGGGTATTGTGTGTAAATGGGTTAGAAAACAAATCTTTTCAATACATTTTGAATTCAGGCTGTAAAACAACAAATTGTGTAATAAGTCAAGGGGTATGAATACTTTCTGAAGTTACACATTCATACATTTCAGCGAAGCAGATTCAGCATTATTATTTTAGTCTACAACACAGCATTGCATTCAGTCTGATGAGACACATTATTTCCTCAAAATTCATTAGTGTTAATTATGTTGTTTCCATTTGTTTATCAGTTAGGCCCCATAACTGATTGTTAGAGTTGAGATAAGAATGAAAGGAACGTGTCGAATTGTGTTTTAATTAAACCGCATAGTCTTGAACGTTGACTCTTAAACAGCGTTAGTATGTTTAACATTTTATCTGAACATTTCCTGGGAGAGTCAACTGGTTTCTTCAGTTTAAATAAAAATAAACCTCTTCAATTTGATCAAACAATGTCTGGGTTCTTTAAATGGTAATTATTTAAATTTCTTTTTTTGGGGCACATTTTCTGAGCCTACTTAAAATGTCTTAACATGTCTCAGTTGATTGTCATTAATAGCACATAGACATCATTTACAAAGGTTGCCTCTCCATTTAAAATGGGAAGCTCTGAAAGCCAATTAATCATTGACAGGTTCTTTGACAGACAGCACTCAGAGTCTTTTGTACAGTAAGTCACCCATAGCTGTCGATTCGGGGTGTGTCCAACCAAGCTATCTGGGGGCCAAAGACCTAACTCAGCCGCTTTGTACTTTTACCTGGACAGTTTTTATTATTACAGAAAGTGGCAATGAATCAACCTTAGTCACACACACACACACACACACACACACACACACACACACACACACACACACACACACACTACACACACACACACACACACACACTACACACACACACACACACACACACAATCCCCAGTACCCACCCCTCATCTCCACCCTTCCACTGACGGGGGAGAATCTGTCACCGCGTCAGCCACAGGTAGTCTGGGGAGTTGAACTTGACTGAAACATATGTCTTCAATTTTAATAGCTCTCTCTCTCTCTCCGTTCGCTACCCCCAGATGGCCTAAAGGGGGGAAGGTTGCCTGAGAAGCTGCGTTTCATGTAAGAATAATTAGTGTTAAGTAGCTGGGCGATCTGTTTGTTACGCTACAGCTGACACTTTGTTTGTGTTTCTTGAGGAGGATGATGGATGGAGCAGAAGTTGATGCTAATTAGCCTAAATTGTCACGAAGAATGTAAGAGGGGGGCCTGCGCCCAGTATGGCCCTGCGCCCGGCCCGGCGTGCTCACAGCAGCACAGCCCAGGCCAGTTTCTATTGTCCCTGCCTCTTCGCACTTTGGGCGTAATTGAATGGAGCTTGTTGCCATTCATCATTGTTCTGGGCCGGGCATGGAGGCAAGAGGCAGAAGCAGGAAATAAATGGCTGGAGCAGGGTCGTATTCAATACGTACTAAACAGAAGAAAACGGACTGAATCAGGGAGGGAATACCTACCTGAACATGTCCAATAAGAAACACTTGTTTTTGTTTTCCTTTGCAGAATTTGTTTCTATGTTTGCACTAATGCTACAATGGGCACTAATGAATGCAGCGATGGAATTAAAACATACATGACCAGAGTCCAACAGGGCATGAAATTAATGTTTACCCAATGACTTGCCCCGGGGAAGATTAGCTGACATTTAAACCCCTCCCCCTCTCATCTTGTTTTTGTCTGACCACAGCACTGTCAGCAACCATCATCCCTATGTCATCCCTATGTCATCCCTTTACCATCCCTATGTCATCCTTATGTCATCCCTATGCCATCCCTATGTCATCCCTTTGCCATCCCTATATCATCCCTATACCATCCCTATGTCATCCCTATGTCATCCCTATGCCATCTCTATACCATCCCTATTTCATCCCTAGGCTTTCTCACAGCAGGTTGATGGCCCCTAGTGTGTTCTTCCAGACTCTCACAGACTTGTTACTCTGTCACTTTGACATCATTGAATAAAAATGAGTGAAGCAGCACTTAGACCAGCGGGCCCCCTACCATATAGATTGGCTCTAGACCATGGATGGGCAACTGGCGGACCCCAAAAGGCTAGGGCCGGCTCTGACTGCATGTGTGGGTATGGATGTGGGAATGCAGACCCGCGAGCCTCTCTGACCCTTCCTGATGATTTCTGATATTTCGTGGCCTCCACCCCCATCAAAGTAGCCCACCTAGACCTAAACCTTAGGCACTTGTGCAGATCTGAGAAGACTATATATAGGTGTACAATCCCAATGTGGTGACATTTCCCTCCTGGCCTATCAGAGAGCAAGATGGAATTCCCACCATATTGTTATCTGTAGGGCTAAGGGTTGATTTGGGACTGTGTGGTGCCCAGGGTGTCCCCCTCTACTCAGTGTCGCTCACCTTAATTAGTCTTTACTGCTTTTCCCTCCCCGTTTATTTTCCCTCGTTTGCTGTTTCTCCTGCAGCAGAAAAAAGACGTGAGGAAATGACTTACACAAATACTTAGACCTGGAAATTGTGCCAGCAGCTATGCATTGGACTGAAACTTGCCTGGCTTTGCCTTCACACACACAGTGAGATGGGGGGTCTTACTCCCAACGAAACAAGAGAGGTGGGTGAGATTGCTTGCTGCTTGTGCATCGAATTATGTTGTTGCTGTTAGTTTTCAGAGCCAACCAAACATATGTACAGAGCTCCCACACTGGACTGGACCTCCTACCCTATAGACTGGACCCCTACCCTGTAGACTGGACCTCCTACCCTATGGACTGGACCTATCCTATAGACTGGACCTACCCTATAGACTGGACCCCCTACCCTGTAGACTGGACTCCCTACCCTGTAGACTGGTCCTCCTACCCTATATAACTACCCTATCTACCCTATAGACTGGACTCCATACCCTACAGACTGGACCTGCTCCCCTATAGAACTACTGCTACCCTATAGACTGGACCCCCTACCCTATAGAACTACTGGAGGACTGGAGTTGGGGGTACTGGAGGAATGGAGATGGGGGTACTGGAGGACTGGAGATGGGGGTACTGGAGGACTGGAGTTGGGGGTACTGGAGGACTGGAGATTGGGGGTACTGGAGGACTGGAGATGGGGGTACTGGAGGACTGGAGATGGGGGTACTGGAGGACTGGCGTTGGGGGTACTGGAGGACTGGAGATGGGGGTACTGGAGGACTGGAGATGGGGGTACTGGAGGACTGGGGATGGGGGTACTGGAGGACTGGAGATGGGGGGTACTGGAGGACTGGGGATGGGGGTACTGGAGGACTGGAGATGGGGGGTACTGGAGGACTAGAGATGGGGGTACTGGAGGACTGGAGATGGGGGTACTGGAGGACTGGAGATGGGGGTACTGGAGGACTGGAAATGGGAAACGCTGCTTTAGCCAACATGTACTGCCAGATGTACAGGGTTTGGACCTTTTACCACTATTCTAATGGTTCCATACACCAGGCAAGCTCAATCAAGCCCAGCTAAATTATGTGAAAGGATTTCAAATATGCTGAACAAAATGCAACAAATTTAACGATTTACAGTTGATATGAGAAATCAGTCAATGTAAATATTGTAGTATTTGAAACCAGGACTGGGCTCCACCTTCCACCAGTCCTACCTTGGTTGCAACACCCTCACAGTGTCTGCCTCTCCCTTGTAGCCTGAACAGAACCCACATTGCATCTGCAAGTCATTAACCTTCTAAGCACGTACAATACAACAAGGCCGTAAACAAAACGGCATGGTCAAAACGACCTAGAGTGGATATGTAGTGTGAAGTCATAGAACAGAGCAGGGTTAGGTAGGTAAATACTGAGTGGATTCCAACGCATGTTCAACCTAACAGGGAGCGCCACACTGGCAATGACACATATTTGGGTTCCCTCCCTTAAAGCCTAATTCAGGATGAGTTGCATAGCCCTGTAGTGTGTGGTTCTGTACCCCTCTGGAGGTTTAATGATTTGGGCTTGTTTAAATAATCACTGCCATCATCCGGCATCCGCTCACTTTGGCATTTTCCAACCCAAAACGAATGTAACTCAACCTGATATTAGCATGTCTTAAATGTCATGCCCAAATAAATCAGTGATTTCAAACCAAGTCATTGAGCTACACAATCCTTTTTTAAAATGTTTTGGTATGATTTTAAACCTTATGCCATGATTTCAGGCTTCAAGATTTTACATATACATGTGGCCCACTATGCCTTCTGAGATTTGGGTTTGGGTGCTGATTCTGCTGTTTTATGTGGAGTGATGGGGGCAGGGGGTGGGGGGGGGGTTGAACGAGGAACGGGATGGGGAGAGGAAGTAAATTTGGCTCGGATGGGCGAGAGTGAAACTTGAGTATGATTGAGTTAGGAAGGGAAAGAGCAGGGAACCCTGAGGCTGCAGTGCCAGCCATCCACTCGGATGCTGTGTGTATACACTCGGCGGTCCTGTGTGTGTGTGTGTGTGTGTGTGTGTGTGTGTGTGTGTGTGTGTGTGTGTGTGTGTGTGTGTGTGTGTGTGTGTGTGTGTGTGTGTGTGTGTGTGTGTGTGTGTGTGTGTGTGTGTGTGTACACAGCAGTCTTGACATGCGAGCCCAGTCAGTTGAGGGGAGATTGTGATGGAGTTATTGGGCCTGCTTGACATGTTGTGTAAACATACATGAAGCTTGTGTTTGTCTGTGTGCTTTGTGTGGTGCCATGGGTATTAGGCTAGACTCTAGGTCTAGGCCTTATGGGCCTATTTTAGCACGCTTCCCATGTTCTACTGTATGTCCCACTCAATAGATATGTCCCACTTTTATTCATGCTGTCCTTCATTGCATAATGTTATTCTCAAAGACCAAATGCCAAGTAGTCCTCACCGCCCGTTTTCATGGTTTTTACTTAAAATGTGACATTATTGATCCTAATCTGCTGCTGGAAAACAATATGTGTTATGGCTTTACACCCCCTGCTATATTGTGGATAAAGAGTTACCTGTCTAACAGAACACAGAGGGTGTTCTTTAATGGAAGCCGCTCCAACATAATCTAGGTATAGTCAGGCATTCTCCAGGACAACAGTCAAGGCCCCTTACTTTTTTCAATCTTTACTAATTACCTGCAAATGGCTCTGAGTAAAGCCTGTGTGTCTATGTATGCTGATAACTCAACATTATACATGTCAGCTACTACAGCAAGTGAAATAACTGCAACACTTAACAAAGAGCTGCAGTTAGTTTCAGAATGGGTGGCAAGTAATAAGCTAGTACTAAATATATAAAAAAAACGATGTAAAAGCATTGTTTTTAGGACAAACCATTCCCTAAACCCACAGTACAACACAGAGCCATACCTACATGGAACTTTATTCCACATCAAGTAACTCATGCGAGCAGTAAAATCAGATAAAAAAAAAACAGATAAAACTACACCTTATGGAACAACGTGGACTGTAAAGAGACCCACAACACATGCTAACACACTCTACACTCATGTACATGTTTATTGTTGTGTGGTGATATTCTAAATGCTGTATTGTAGATATGTAGTGATGTAATAATGTTATATGATGTACTGTTTTACTACATGTTTTTGTTAGTTTTTTATGTGATGTTCCTTAATGTGTTTGGACCCCAGGAAGAGGAGCTGCTGATTGGGACCCATAACAAATACAAATACCTAATAAAGGGGGGCTGAACTCAGTGATTTTGCCTCGGTATTCCACCTCATTAAGAAAAACACAATTTGCGTCTTGGGGGTGTAGTTTGATGTGAGTGTGTTATGTTTGCTATTCTTACCCTGGCAGTTATGGTGGTTTGTTCCTCTTCACTCGCCGTAGTTGAGTTATCTCAAAGAGCCTGAGCCACTGTACTATACATTTGGCTAAAAGAATGACAGTTGTGTTTGGGATGCTAACGTTAGCGCAGTAATGTGAGGATGTTTGAGTTGGGGAAAGAAAACAAACCAAATAAAATAAAATTGTATTTGTCACATGCTTCGTAAACAATAGGTGTAGAGTAACAGTGAAATGCTTACTTACAGGTCCTTCCCAACAATGCAGAGAAAAATAAAAAAATTATAGAAAAAAATTGTAACTCAAGGAATGAATACACAATGAGTAATGATAACTTGGCTATATTCACGGGGTACCAGTACCGAGTCAAAGGGTAGGGGTCCGAGACGTTTATAAAGAACAAGTTTTGTTCTTTCAACATAACATTGGCAATGATGTCTTGTAGTTATATCTCATTTGCAGTCTCTTGTCAGCCAAACAAGTCCAGAGGTACTGCATGCTAATGACTTCATTGGTTAGTTCTGCTGTCTGTAAAGAAATGGGCTGGCTGTAGATTGTTTATGCTGCTACGATTCTTGTATAACTTGCAGCTGTGCAGCATGCTTTGGGCTCGGTTTCCCAAAAGCATCTTAAGGCTAAATTCATGGTTAGAACCTTTGAGTGGAATCGTTAAATCTCCTAGGTGTTTCCCAAAACCATCGCTATTAACGTTGCACCTGAAAACGCTCATAATCTAATGCCTGCCTCAGACCACCCGTAGAACAGCTGAGTGCGTCACATTATACACAGAAGATCTCCGCTAAACATAGAATCACAAAAAGTTGACTACAAATACAAAGTTTACAATGTCTTTGCAATTGATATGAACAAGTGATGTATAAATAAAACCTGAGATGACTGCATTAAAATATAAACCGTTCAGTATAGGTTTATTGATTAAGCCATGATTAAGTGCATTTTTATTAGGTAAGCATTACAATAAGCCACCTAAAGTTTCACCTATGGCTGCAAATATATCTCTCTAGGAGCTGATCCGTCATCAGTATTGTGAAATAATGATAAGGTTAAGGAAAGATTTGAGTGGAGAAAGCTGATCCGAGAGCATTCCCGTTCTTTCCATTCAATCAGTTTCGACACATGGTCCAATGACACACTAAGGCCGTGTAGCTTTAGTATTCTGATCATAGAGTTCTGATCATAGATTTCTGATCAAAGAGTTCTGATCATGGAATTCTGATCATAGAGTTCTGATCATGGAATTCTGATCATAGATTTCTGATCATAGATTTCTGATCATAGAGTTCTGATCATGGAATTCTGATCATAGAGTTCTGATCATAGATTTCTGATCATAGAGTTCTGATCATGGAATTCCGAACGCATCATGCATCTACACCTAGATTTAAATGTATCTACCGTGTCCACAGTGTATCCGGATTCCCTATTCCCGAACTATATTCAAATGCCAGCATGCATTCTACAAATGGTGGAATAGCCAAAATATGATAACACAACAACTGATGGCAGTAGCTAACTACTGTAGCTAACTAGCCAGCTAAACTCTGTAGCTAGCAAGCAACTCTAAAGGGATTGCAAATGGGTTAGCATAACTCTAGCTAAACAAACTATTTTGTGTTCTAAATTTTAGCTAGCTGGCTAGCATTTATGAGGCCAGCCAACACGTTCCTCACATGCTAGGAACGTATGTCCTCCAACCTTATAATGAAAAGTTGCCTCACGGTCCCAAAACACACGTTTTCTGAAGACTTGTAGGAGTGCTGATGACGTCGCCCACTGTATTCACTTTTGGTAGCCTGATTGCAATCCAGACTGAGGAGAAATCTGCACACAATGCATCCTTGACCACTTTCTGAGGTGGACAGCCAAATCTGAACACAAAGGGACTTTTGTGCGTCTAGACCTGTCTTTTCAATGTGATCATCGTATTCTGATAGCAGAAGTCGCATGTAAGTGTCAAAGTGTAGACACAACCTAAGTGACCGTTCTCTCTGCGTGGTGTATTGGGAAGCGTATGTTACATCTTCGGCCGTAGTATGAAATGATGTTAAAACACTTATAAGCCTAAGTTCCATCGCTATGGGAATCCGGGCCCTGATCATTTGGACGCTGCCAGGCAGCTGTCCTTTGAAAGTGGGTATTATTGAAATCCAAACATCAATAATTGCTTAAATCTTACAAATCTGTTTTAGAAGATACTGACTTTAAAATCAAAGTTAAACTATTAAAAAAATTATAATGATCCATTTTGGGACAATTTATGACAATTCAACAAGAGAAGTTGTTTTCTAGTTCAGCTTCTCTTTACAAAAAAAGGCCCTGTTATGAATTTCCTTTTTAGGTATTTTTCCACAATGGGGAGTTTGTATGTTAGCCATTTCTATCAGAACCTCAGGATAAGACCCAGATACAGACAGCAGGCAGAGATCAGTAATACAGGACAGTGTCAACAGGTACAGAACGGCAGGCAGGCTCAGGGTAGGCAGAATGGTCAGAACCAGAAGACAGGGACTAGCGACAACATGTGTACGGAAAAACACACTGGTACGCTTGATGAGACAAGATGAACTGGCAACAGACAAACAGAAAACACAGGTATAAATGCACAGGGGATAATGGGGAAAATGGGCCACACCTGGAGGGGGGTGGAGACAAGCACAAGACAGGTGAAACAGATCAGGGTGTGACAATTTCCATGTAAAAGGACCCATGAGCATCAAAATGTGCATAGGAGCACATCAATTTTGGGTTGAAATGAAAGCTGAGTTTATATATATATTTTTTTAAATGAAGGCATATATACACAAAAAAAATAACAAATACATCCTAAAATCACCAGGCAGGCGAAAACCATCCCACCAAAACAGGCTGAAATTTCTGGCTGTCACGTCCTGACCAGTAAAGGGTTTATTTGTTATTGTAGTTTGGTCAGGACGTGGCAAGGGGTGTTTGTTTAGAGTGTTTCAGGGTTTGTTGGGCTATGTTCTTATGTAAGAGGGGTGTTTGTTTTATGTCTTTCGGGGTTTGTGGTTAATGTTCTATGTTAGTATATTTCTATGTTCGTTCTAGTCTTTCTATTTCTATGTTTAGTTAATGGGATTGACCTTCAATTGGAAGCAGCTGCTCCTCGTTGCTTCTAATTGAAGGTCCTATTTAAGAGGGGTGTGTTTGCTATGGGATTTTGTGGGTAGTTGTTTTTTGTTTAGCTGTGTGCCTGACAAGACTGTTATCGTCGTTATGTTTGTATACTTTTGTTTTGGTTTTCCTTCTTTCTGCCGAATAAAAGAAGATGAGTATACACATTCCCGCTGCATTTTGGTCAAATCCCTACGTGACACTGGCGTTCTTTTCAAACAGCTCTTACACTAAAAGGGCATTATCAATTTCACAGTATTATTCCAACCTTAAAGTGTAGAAATATATTTTACAAACACACAGGAAAAAGGCTTCTTAACAGCTTCTACCCCCAAGCCATAAGACTCCTGAACAGTTAATCAAATGGCTACCCAGACTATTTGTATTGTTGCTGGAGCTGGAGCTGCCTCTCTAACACACAGCACCAGAGCTGCCTCTCTAACACACAACACCGAAGCTGCCTCTAACACACAACACTGGAGCTGCCTCTCTAACACACAACACTGGAGCTGCCTCTCTAACACACAACACTGGAGCTGCCTCTCTAACACACAACACTGGAGCTGTCTCTCTAACACACAACACTGGAGCTGCCTCTCTAACACACAACACTGGAGCTGCCTCTCTAACACACAACACTGGAGCTGCCTCTCTAACACACAACACTGGAGCTGTCTCTCTCTCTAACACACAACACTGGAGCTGCCTCTCTAACACACAACACTGGAGCTGCCTCTCTAACACACAACACTGGAGCTGTCTCTCTAACACACAACACTGGAGCTGTCTCTCTAACACACAACACTGGAGCTGCCTCTCTAACACACAACACCGGAGCTGCCTCTCTAACACACAACACCGGAGCTGCCTCTCTAACACACAACACTGGAGCTGTCTCTCTCTCTAACACACAACACTGGAGCTGCCTCTCTAACACACAACACTGGAGCTGCCCCTCTAACACACAACACTGGAGCTGCCCCTCTAACACACAACACTGGAGCTGCCCCTCTAACACACAACACTGGAGCTGCCTCTCTAACACACAACACCAGAGCTGCCTCTCTAACACACAGCACCAGAGCTAAACAAAAGCAGATGGAGTAAAGTTTACAGAAATCAGAACGTTATTTTCCTGTTTCCATTCTACACTTAGTGAATAAGCTTTGAAGTCACCCAAGAAATGTCTCCGGGAGAAACAATATCTCCCCAAGCAACAGAGTAAATGGGAGGGGAAAAGGAAGGAGGAGGAAGATGAGGAAGATGAGGAAGGGGAGCAAGAGGAGGAAGAGGAGGAAGGAGAGCAAGAGGAGGAAGATGAGGAAGAGGAGGAAGATGAGGAAGGGGAGCAAGAGGAGGAAGATGAGGAAGGGGAGGAAGTGGAGGAAGATGAGGAGGAGGAAGGGGAGGAAGAGGAGGAAGGGGAGAGTGAAGTGCAAAGGGGATCAAGTTTATTCTGTTTTCAGATGATTTCAGGTTAAATCTTCTGTATGAATTCATCCATAGTGTCACGTCCTGGCCAGTATAAGGTTAATTGTTTTGTAGTTTGGTCAGGACGTGGCAGAGGGTATTTGTTTTATGTGGTTCAGGGTGGTGTGTTTTGTTAAAAGGGTGGTTGATTTAGTAATTCCGGGTTTTGGTTTATGTTTAAGTATTTCTATGTGGAGTCTAGTGAGTGTATGTCTATGTTTGGTTAATTGGGGTTGGGACTCTCAGTTGAAGGCAGGTGTTGTCTATCTGCCTTTGATTGAGAGTCCCATATAGTAGGGTGTGTTTGTGTTTGGTATTTGTAGGTGATTGTTCTGTGTAAGCCTTGTGCCTTACCAGACTGTTTTTGTCGTAGTTCATTCTTTGTTATTTTTGTACGTTCATTTTGGAAAGTTAAATAAACATCAAGATGAGCCTGCACATACCTGCTGCGTTTTGGTCCTCCTTAACCGACGACAACTGTGACAGAATCACCCACCACTCAAGGACCAAGCAGCAGAGGAAGGAGCAGAAGGAATTCGAGTTGGACTGGCGGGAGAAGTGGACCTGGGAGGAAATTCTGGACGGGGCCGGACCTTGGCATCAGGCTGGGGATTATCGCCGCCCGCAGTGGGAAATTGAGGCAGCCAAGGCAGAGAGGCGGTGGTACGAGGCCATAGACGCGCTGAGGGAGAAGCACGAGAGGCACCCCCAATAATTTTTTTGGGGGGGGGGCACACGGGTAGTTTGGCTAGGCGTAGGAAGAGCCGGAAGCCAGCTACCCGTGGTTATATGGAGGAGCGTATGGGGTGGAGAGCGCTATGTTTCGCTGAGAAGCGCACTCTCACCCATACGCACGCACAGTCCGGTGCGAGTTATTCCAGCCCCTCGCAGGTGCCGTGCTAGTGCGGGCATCCAGCCTGGTAGGAGGATGCCTGCGCAGCGCATCTGGTCGCCGGTACCCCTCCGAGGACCAGGCTACCCAACTCCCGCTCTACGCACGGCTACCATCAGGCCCCTGCACAGCCCAGTCTGCCCTGTACGAGCACCCCGCTCGTACAGGGCTACTAGTTCCATCCAGCCAAGGCGGGTTGTGCAGGAGGTAAGATCTAGACCGGCTGTGCGCCTCCATAGCCCTGAGTTTCCAGCTCCTGTCTCTCGTGCGGACCCGGAAGTGCGTCAACCAGTCCGACTCGTCCTGTTCCCGCTCCTCGCACTAGCCTTCAAGTGCGTAAACCCAGCACCGCCAGTCAACAGTCGTCGGAGCTGCCCGCCAGTCAACAGTCGTCGGAGCTGCCCGCCAGTCAACAGTCGTCGGAGCTGCCCGCCAGTCAACAGTCGTCGGAGCTGCCCGCCAGTCAACAGTCGTCGGAGCTGCCCGCCAGTCAACAGTCGCCGGAGCGGCCAGACTGCGCCGAACCTCCGGAGCGGCCAGACTGCGCCGAACCTCCGGAGCGGCCAGACTGCGCCGAACCTCCGGAGCGGCCAGACTGCGCCGAACCGCCGGAGCGGCCAGACTGCCCTGAGCTGCCAGACTGCCCAGAGCTGTCCCGAGCTGCCAGACTGTCCCGAGCTGTCCCGAGCTGTCCCGAGCTGTCCCGAGCTGTCCCGAGCTGTCCCGAGCTGCCCAGACTGCCCAGACTGCCCAGACTGGCCTGAGCCGGAGCCACCTCCAGAAATAGGTGGGTTGGGGAGGGGGGGTGTAGCACAGTGCCGTCGTTGACGGCAGCCACCCTCCCTTCCCTCCCTTTAGAAAAGGGGAATTTTTCTTTGGTGTTGCTTGGGGTTATTTTTTGTTAAGGTGCTTCCGGGGTAGCACCTTTAAGGGGGGGTACTGTCACGTCCTGGCCAGTATAAGGTTAATTGTTTTGTAGTTTGGTCAGGACGTGGCAGAGGGTATTTGTTTTATGTGGTTCAGGGTGGTGTGTTTTGTTAAAAGGGTGGTTGATTTAGTAATTCCGGGTTTTGGTTTATGTTTAAGTATTTCTATGTGGAGTCTAGTGAGTGTATGTCTATGTTTGGTTAATTGGGGTTGGGACTCTCAGTTGAAGGCAGGTGTTGTCTATCTGCCTTTGATTGACAGTCCCATATAGTAGGGTGTGTTTGGTATTTGTGGGTGATTGTTCTGTGTAAGCCTTGTGCCTTACCAAACTGTTTTTGTCGTAGTTCATTCTTTGTTATTTTTGTACGTTCATTTTGGAAAGTTAAATAAACATCAAGATGAGCCTGCACATACCTGCTGCGTTTTGGTCCTCCTTAACCGACGACAACCGTGACACATAGAACAGACGGAGTGCAGTGCAACTTAGAACTAACCCCTGGTACAGATGGAACCAGGATGGAACACAGGCCTCTATGGTGATAAACTGTGTTGAAGTTGTTCTGATGTGGGTTTGATGGTTGACACACATAGTCTTATAACCTTACCACAGGCAGTGGTTGAGACAGCTCAGCAGTGAGCCTATAGCTTACATCAGGACCCTGTTAGTTATAGCCTACACAACCACTTTTATCATATACTTTTATACTATGTGAGTAATGTGGCAGGCATTTATGAGCATTATTAAGACACGGTTTTTCATAAGGTTCTGGTTGGCTACTATCGCCTTAGCTACTATCACCTTAGCTACCATCCCCTTAGCCACCATCCCCTTAGCCACCATCGCCTTAGCCACCATCCCCTTAGCCACCATCCCCTTAGCCACCATCCCCTTAGCCACCATCCCCTTAGCTACTTTAGCCTTAGCTACTTTAGCCTTAGCTACTTTAGCCTTAGCTACCATCGCCTTAGCTACCATCCCCTTAGCTACCATCCCCTTAGCTACTATCGACTTAGCTACCATCCCTTAGCTACCATCACCTTAGCCACCATCCCCTTAGCTACTATAGCCTTAGCTACTATCGACTTAGCTACCATCCCCTTAGCTACCATCCCCTTAGCTACCATCGCCTTAGCTACTATCGACTTAGCTACCATCCCCTTAGCTACCATCCCCTTAGCTACCATCCCCTTAGCTACCATCCCCTTAGCTACCATCGCCTTAGCCACCATCGCCTTAGCTACCATCCCCTTAGCTATTATAGCCTTAGCTACCATCCCCTTAGCTACCATCCCCTTAGCTACCATCCCCTTAGCTACCATCCCCTTAGCCACCATCCCCTTAGCCACCATCCCCTTAGCCACCATCCCCTTAGCCACCATCCCCTTAGCCACCATCCCCTTAGCCACCATCCCCTTAGCCACCATCGCCTTAGCTACCATCGCCTTAGCTACCATCCCCTTAGCTACTATCGACTTAGCTACTATCGACTTAGCTACTATCGACTTAGCTACCATCCCTTATTTAACATCGCCTTAGCCACCATCCCCTTAGCTACTATAGCCTTAGCTACTATAGCCTTAGCTACCATCACCTTAGCTACCATCCCCTTAGCCACCATCCCCTTAGCCACCATCCCCTTAGCTACTATCGACTTAGCTACTATCGACTTAGCTACCATCCCTTATTTAACATCGCCTTAGCCACCATCCCCTTAGCTACTATAGCCTTAGCTACTATTGACTTAGCTACCATCCCCTTAGTCACCATCCCCTTAGCTACCATCCCCTTAGCCACCATCGTCTTAGCCACCATCGTCTTAGCCACCATCGTCTTAGCCACCATCGCCTTAGCCACCATCGCCTTAGCCACCATCGCCTTAGCCACCATCGCCTTAGCCACCATCGCCTTAGCCACCATCCCCTTAGCCACCATCCCCTTAGCCACCATCCCCTTAGCCACCATCCCCTTAGCCACCATCGCCTTAGCTACCATCGCCTTAGCTACTATCGACTTAGGTACCATCCCCTTAGCTACTATAGCCTTAGCTACTATCGACTTAGCTACCATCCCCTTAGCCACCATCCCCTTAGCTACCATCGCCTTAGCTACCATCGCCTTAGCTACCATCGCCTTAGCTACTATAGCCTTAGCTACTTTAGCCTTAGCCACCATCCCCTTAGCTACTATAGCCTTAGCTACTTTAGCCTTAGCAACCATCCCCTTAGCTACCATCGCCTTAGCCACCATCCCCTTAGCTACTATCGACCTAGCCACCATCCCCTTAGCTACCATCCCCTTAGCTACCATCCCCTTAGCCACCATCGCCTTAGCTACTATCGACCTAGCTACCATCCCCTTAGCTACTATATCCTTAGCTACTATTGCTCTACATTTGCTTCTACATAGAACTGTAATCATCCTATATAAGCTAGTCCAAGGCCATATGAAATAGTAGAGTCAGTCATCTCACTTTCCATAAAGTAGCAAAATGGATTAGAATTTACTTCAGACTTTAGATGCAAAACACATTTAAAAGTTCCATCATATTAGAATGCATTTAGACTTGCAATGACAGGCCACACTTGTTTCTGATTTAGTTGTGCAAATCACCCGTATTGCTTTGAATTATGAGAGCCAAGAGTATAACCAATAGCATTCTGCTCTGAGAGCTCTGCTGTGTACACTGTGTCTGCTCACCCCTGGTTGAACAGTAATGCAGGGTGGCATATGAATCCCTCACACAATGCTTCTTTGCATCCCACCGCTACACACACACACACACACACACACACACACACACACAGACCCCACCACTACACACACACACACCACTACACACACATACACACCCCACCGCTACACACACACACACCCCTACACACCCCTACACACACACACACCCCACCGCTACACACACACACCCCACCGCTACACACGCACACACAACCCACCACTAAACACACACACCCCACTGCTACACACACACACACACACACACACACACACCCCTACACACACACACACCCCACCGCTACACACGCACACACAGACCCCACCACTACACACACACACACACCACTACACACACATACACACCCCACCGCTACACACACACACACACACACCACTACACACACACACCCCACCGCTACACACACACACACACACACACACACCCCTACACACACACACACACCCCACCGCTACACACACACACCCCACTGCTACACACACACACACAACCCACCACTAAACATACATACCCCACCAGACAGGACCTCAGTCACAGGATATTCCTGTTTCTGCTTCGTTCCAGTTTCCTGCACTCTCATCCTCCAGGCTTAGCAGACAGTGTGTGTGTGCGTGCTTGTCTGTTTTTGTGTACACAGTGGTCTTGTCATCCTTCGGGCTTAGCAGACATATGCATTCCACATGAAGTATAATTCATTAAAGAATGATGTTGCTTTCCTTAATTTGATCATCGACAGTGCAGGAAAGGCAGAGTTGTAGTGGTTTGGCAGGGTTTGATACTGGGATATGGAATGACAGTTCTATAGTACAGTATACTGCCAACCATGTACTGACAGTACAGAGGTCAACACAAAACAGGATGAAGTCTCTTTGTCATGTCTGACTGGAGCTAAACCAGGACTCTCCAACTCTGTTCCTGGATAGCTATTCCCTCCTGTAGGTTTTCACTCCAACCCTGTTCCTGGAGAGCTACCCTCCTGTAGGTTTTCACTCCAACCCTGTTCCTGGAGAGCTACCCTCCTGTAGGTTTTCACTCCAACCCTGTTCCTGGAGAGCTACCCTCCTGTAGATTTTCACTCCAACCCAGTTCCTGGAGAGCTCCCTCCTGTAGGTTTTCACTCCAACCCAGTTCCTTGAGAGCTATCCCCTAATATAGCCCTCCAGGAACAGGACTGGAGAGTCGTGACTAGACTTTCATGTCTGGTGATCACTGAAAACCTTCTGAGTGAGGAGCCTTTGGAGCTCAGTTAGGTTTTCCACTGAGTCAGGGATCAAGTGGTTAAAAAAACAGTTGGGTAAATACACATTGAGTGCTGTGGGTAAATAGGTTTTTAGCATTTGGGATGGAAAAAACTACAGTAAAACTTCAAGTAATAGCCCAGGTGTTTATTTACTTAAATCACTGAACACAACAGCGCTTATTAGAGACAGGCTTATATTTGATCCAGGCGTCTATTTCCTTCCTTTGCTAATTTGCATAGTTAATTGTTTAATTCCAGCATTCACTTCCAGCATTTGAATACATCATTCATTCATTCATTTCCTTGTAACGCCCTGGCCATAGAGAGGGGTTTTTTGTTCTTTATGTTGGTTAGGCCAGGGTGTTACATTGGGTGGGCGTTCTATGTTCCTTTTTCTATGTTTTTGTATTTCTTTGTTTTGGGCCGTGTGTGGCTCCCAATCAGGCACAGCTGAAGCTCGTTGTTGCTGATTGGGAGTCACACATAAGGAGCATATTTTTCCTTTGGGTTTTGTGGGTAATTGTTTCTGTTAGTGTTTGCACCTGACAGGACTGTTTTGGCTGACCAGGTCTCCAGTTGGTCTCGCCAGTCCGGAGCTGCCAGAGCCGCCCGCCAGTCAGGAGCTGCCAGAGCCGCCCGCCAGTCAGGAGCTGCCAGAGCCGCCCGTCCGCCCGGAGCTGCCAGAGCCGCCCGTCCGCCCGGAGCTGCCAGAGCGGCCCGTCCGCCCGGAGCTGCCAGAGCGGCCCGTCCGCCCGGAGCTGCCAGAGCGGCCCGTCCGCCCGGATCAGCCAGAGCGGCCCGTCCGCCCGGAGCTGCCAGAGCGGCCCGTCCGCCCGGAGCTGCCAGAGCGGCCCGTCCGCCCGGAGCTGCCAGAGCGGCCCGTCCGCCCGGATCAGCCAGAGCGGCCCGTCCGCCCGGATCAGCCAGAGCGGCCCGTCCGCCCGGATCAGCCAGAGCGGCCCGTCCGCCCGGATCAGCCAGAGCGGCCCGTCCGCCCGGATCAGCCAGAGCGCCCCGTCCGCCCGGATCAGCCAGAGCGGCCCGTCCGCCCGGATCAGCCAGAGCGGCCCGTCCGCCCGGATCAGCCCATCCGACCGGATCTGCCAGAGCGGCCCGCCAGCCGGGCGCAACCAGGGTCGCCCACCAGACCTTCAGGGCGGCCAGGTGCGCCACCTAAGAGGGCGACGCCAAGGGTGGGGCAGAGGCCACGTCCCGCACCTGAGCTGCCGTCGTAAGAAGGCCCACCCAGACCCTCCCCTTCAGTGTCAGTTTTTGCGGCCGGAGTCCGCACCTTGGGGGGGGGGGGGGGGAGGACTGTAACGCCCTGGCCATAGAGAGGGTTTTTTTGTTCTTTATTTTGGTTAGGCCAGGGTGTTACATTGGGTGGGCGTTCTGTTCCTTTTTCTATGTTTTTGTATTTCTTTGTTTTGGGCCGTGTGTGGCTCCCAATCAGGCACAGCTGAAGCTCGTTGTTGCTGATTGGGAGTCACACATAAGGAGCATGTTTTCCCTTTGGGTTTTGTGGGTAATTGTTTCTGTTTGCACCTGACAGGACTGTTTTGGCTGTCAGTGTTCTTGTTTTTTGGAAAGTGTTCACGTTGGTCTATTAAATTCTTATGATGAACACTAACTCCGCTGCACCTTGGTCTCTCTCTTCAGACAGCCGTTACATTCCTGCACTAATGTGTTATCATTTACACGCTGTGTCACGTTTGTTTTGTCTAAGTACCAGTATTCCTCTATAAAAATCTTTTAATAAATATTTCCTTGACAGAAAAATTATTCTCCTCTTTGACTGTGCATTTTCGTCAGTTCTTACTTTCATCTCTAGAGGGCGACCTGCCGATTTCTGGGGGTCTGAACTCCCAAAGTTATTGACTGTTTTTTGTGCTTGCCAGTTAGCTAGCAGTTCTCAGTGGTTAGCTGCCAATGGCTATCAGTTTCTTACTGGCAATACAAACTGATGATTATTTTGAGTCATTACTGAATTATTTATTGTAACATATCAAACATTAAATCTCGTAAACAGTTCATGGTAACCTCATAAACAATTAATTTTGTCACACCCTGACCATAGAGAGCCCTTGGTTCTCTATGGTGTTGAGGTCAGAGCGTGACAAGGGGGGTGTTCTAGTCATTTTATTTCTATGTTGGTGAGTTGTATGGTTCCCCAATTAGAGGCAGCTGGTAATCGTTGCCTCTAATTGGGGATCATATTTAGGAAGCCCTTTCTCCCACCTGCTTTGTGGGATATTGTTTCAGTTAGTGCCTATGTGTGCGCTGTACTTCACGTTCGTTGGATGTTTTTGTTGTTTCACTGTGAATTAAAATTATGTGGAACTCAACTCATGCTGCGCCTTGGTCCGCTCTGTACGACGATCATGACAGAATATCCCACCCAGCAAGGACCAAGCAGCGTGTGACGGAGGTAAAGGAGGTTTGGACCTGGAAAGAAATCATGGGAGGACACGAGACCCTTCCTTGGCAGGAGTCGCAGAGGACTCAGGAAGGACAGCGAGGGACCGCGGCCACAGAAACCCAAAGATTTTTTTTTGGGGGGGGGGGGGGGGGGCACGAGGGGTGGTCGGCTGAGCCAAGGAGAGAGCCAGAGCCCACCTGAGAGTCGATGGAGCAGCGTGAGGAGGGATATCGGAGAATGATGTTGGCGAGGAGTATGCTGCAGCGCAGGTGTGCTGAAGAGCATGACACCAGTCTGGTGCCATCTGTGCCAGCTCCCCACACTCGCCCTGAAGAGCCAGAGACCGTCAGGGAGGCGATGGAGAAGTTGGGAGAGAGAGGAGAGAGATGTTGTGCAGGTGTGTTCTGCACAACATTCGACCTGAAGTGCGTGTCATCAGTCCGGTGCCACCTGTACCGGCTCCACGCACTAGGCCTCCAGTGCGCCTCCCCAGTCCGGTACGTCCTGTGCCTGCTCCCCGACTCGCCCTGAAGAGCATGTCACCAGTCCGGTGCAACCTGTAACCGGCTCCACGCACCAGGCCTCCAGTGCGCCTCCCCAGTGCGGTACGTCCTGTGCCTGCTCCCCGCACTCGCCCTGAAGAGCAAGTCACCAGTCCGGTGCAACCTGTAACCAGCTCCACGCACCAGGCCTCCAGTGCGCCTCCCCAGTCCGGTACGTCCTGTGCCTGCTCCCCGCACTTCCAGCGACGGTCAACGGCCCGGAGCTTCCAGCGACGGTCAACGGCCCGGAGCTTCCAGCGACGGTCAACGGCCCGGAGCGTCCAGCGACGGTCAACGGCCCGGAGCGTCCAGCGACGGTCAACGGCCCTGAGCGTCCAGCGACGGTCAACGGCCCGGAGCGTCCAGCGACGGTCAACGGCACGGAGCTTCCAGCGACGGTCAACGGCACGGAGCTTCCAGCGACGGTCAACGGCCCGGAGCTTCCAGCGACGGTCAACGGCCCGGAGCTTCCTGCGCCAGTGCCAGGGCAGGAGCCTTCCTCTGCGCCGGTGCCCAGTCCAGGCACGGCGTCCAGTCCAGGCACGGTGTCCAGTCCCGCTTCATGGCAGGAGCCTTCCTCTGCACCGGTGCCCAGTCCAGGCCCGGCATCCAGTCCAGGCACGGCATCCAGTCCCGCTCCATGGCAGCGGCCTTCTTCTGCGCCAGTGCCTACCCAAGGCCGGAGCCTTCCTCTGCGCCGGTGCCCAGTCCGGGCGCGACGTCCAGCCCAACTCCATGGCCGGATCCGTGGTCTGGGCGGGGGCTACGACCCGCACCGGAGCCGCCACTAGTCACCCCCCTACCCTCCCCATTTGGTTTCAGGTTTTGCGGCCGGAGTCCGCACCTTTGGGGGGGGGGGTACTGTCACGCCCTGACCATAGAGAGCCCTTGGTTCTCTATGGTGTTGAGGTCAGAGCGTGACTAGGGGGGTGTTCTAGTCATGTTATTTCTATGTTGGGGAGTTGTATGGTTCCCCAATTAGAGGCAGCTGGTAATCGTTGCCTCTAATTGGGGATCATATTTAGGAAGCCCTTTCTCCCACCTGCTTTGTGGGATATTGTTTCAGTTAATGCCTATGTGCGCACTGTACTTCACATTCACTGGATGTTTTGTTGTTTCACTGTGAATTAAAATGTGGAACTTAACTCACGCTGCGCCTTGGTCCGCTCTGTACGACGATTGTGACAAATTTGAACAATTCATTTTATTTGCTGAAATGTGTGCCATTGCCTGCTATTACAAGGGACAGGCGGCTATTTGAGACTCAGCATTTAATTGAAGTTTTACGGTATTCATAAAGTTAAAAAGGTGGGTAAACTGAGTTTACTTGTTGTCCCTTCGTTACATCGCTGCTGAGAGTAGAAATATATGCCATTTAGCAGACGCTTTTACCCAAAACGACTTACAGTCATGTGTGCATACATTTTCTCTCGCTCTCTCTCTCTCTTTCTCTCTCTCTCTGTATCTATCTATCTGTGTCTCTCTCGCTCTCTCTCTTTCCCTCTCCCTCTCTCTCTCTCTTTGTCTCTCTCTCTCCTCTCTCTCTTTCTCTCCTCTCTGTCTCTTTCTCTCCTCTCTCTCTCTTCTCTCTTTGTCTCTCTTTCTCTCCTCTCTCTCTTTCCCCCTCTCTCTCTTTGTCTCTCTCTCTTTCCCAGTCTCTTTATTTCTCTCCTCTCTCTTTCCCACTCTCTTTCTCTCTCTCCTCTCTCTTTATCTCTCTCTCCTCTCTCTTTCCCACTCTCTTTCTCCTCTCTCTTTCCCACTCTCTATCTCGCTCTTTCTCTCTCTCTGTATCTCTCTCTCTCTCTCACTTGCTCACTCACACTCTGAATTCACTTTAAGGGCTTTATTGGCATGGGAAACATATGTTAACGTTGCCAAAGCAAGTGAAGTAGATAATAAACAAAAGTGAAATAAACAATAGAAATTGACATTAAACATAACACTCACAAAAGTTCCAAAGTACAAAAGGGAAAATAAATCAACATAAATATGGGTTGTATTTGCAATGGTGTTTGTTCTTCACTGATTTCCCTTTTCTTGTGGCAACAGGTCACAAATCTTGCTGCTGTGATTTCTCAATAGCAAGGCTATGCTCACTGAGTCTGTACATAGTCAAAGCTTTCCATAAGTTTGGGTCAGTCACAGTGGTCAGGTATTCTGCCACTGTGTACTCTCTGTTTAGGGCCAAATAGCATTCTGGTTTGCTCTGTTTTTTGTTAATTCTTTCCAATGTGTCAAGTAATTATCTTTTTGTTTTCTCATGATTTGGTTGGGTCTAATTATGTTGCTGTCCTGGGGCACTCTCTCTGTATGTATCTCTCTCCCCAGTTAAATTCACTCTCTTTCTCTGAAATTAAAATTGCTTTGTTGGCTTGACATAACAATGTACATATTGCCAAAGCGTACTTTGGAAATGAAGTAATTCATTTACAATATTAACATCATTAAAATAATAATCAAGATTTTCAACACGACAATCAGTAACAACAATAACCAAGTGTAAATATAACTAAACGAGGGACAATAACAATAAGCATAAAGGACATGTGCAGGTTGATTGGTCTGTCAGACACTGTCTCTCATCTTATGGCAGCAATGTAGTGTGCTGCCAACCCACAGCTCTCTACGTCCTCCCCCAACAGGACATGTAGCCTATTCTCACCAGAGAGGTCTTTGAAACCTTGGAATGGTGAGAAGGGTTTAGAATTTGTGGAAATTACACTATTTTTTTACATTTTGGCAGGAAATGCAGCTCTGTCTCAGGTTCTGCTGTGGTGCATTGGTTGGAGTCAGGTTTTCCTGGGTCTACCCTTCTCAATGCAAGGCTGTGTTCACTGAGCCTGTACTTTGTCAAGGTTTTGATGATAACCATGGTCAAATAGTTTACCATTGTATACTGTGGATTTAGGGTCAGATAGCACTGCATTTTGCTTTGTGCTTGTGTTTCCCAATATGTAATGTAGTTTTGTTTTGACTGTGTTGTAATCTGGTTTACTCTGATTGATTGGATGTTCTGGTCCTGAGGCTTCAGTGTGTTAGTAGAACAGGTTTGTGAACTCATCATTAGAACCAGCTGGATGAGGGGACTATTTTCTTCGCTCAGTTCTTGGCATTGCAGGGCTTGGTAATGATATGAGAGGGGGTGGCCTGGTAGGTTCTCTCTTGAATCATTTTCAAAGCACAGAAGCTCTGAGGGAGAGAGTGGGATGACTAGCTATACTGCACTGTGGGATGGGATGAGAGTGGAAGAGAGAGAGAGGGGGGGATGACTAGCTATACTGCACTGTGTGGGATGGGATTCGACAGTGGAAGAGAGAGTGGGATGACTAGCTATACTGCACGGTGTGGGATGGGATGAGAGTGGAAGAGAGAGAGAGGGGGGGATGGCTAGCTATACTGCACTGTGTGGGATGGGATGAGAGTGGAAAAGAGAGAGAGGGGGGATGGCTAGCTATACTGCACTGTGTGGGATGGGATTAGACAGTGGAATAGAGAGAGAGGGGGATGGCTAGCTATACTGCACTGTGTGCGATGGGATTCGACAGTGGAAGAGAGAGTGGGATGACTAGCTATACTGCACGGTGTGGGATGGGATGAGAGTGGAAGAGAGAGAGAGGGGGGGATGGCTAGCTATACTGCACTGTGTGGGATGGGATGAGAGTGGAAAAGAGAGAGAGGGGGGATGGCTAGCTATACTGCACTGTGTGGGATGGGATTAGACAGTGGAAGAGAGAGTGGGATGACTAGCTATACTGCACTGTGTGGGATGGGATTCGACAGTGGAAGAGAGAGTGGGATGACTAGCTATACTGCACGGTGTGGGATGGGATGAGAGTGGGATGACTAGCTATACTGCACGGTGTGGGATGGGATGAGAGTGGAAGAGAGAGAGAGGGGGGGATGGCTAGCTATACTGCACTGTGTGGGATGGGATGAGAGTGGAAAAGAGAGAGAGGGGGGATGGCTAGCTATACTGCACTGTGTGGGATGGGATTAGACAGTGGAATAGAGAGAGAGGGGGATGGCTAGCTATACTGCACTGTGTGGGATGGGATTAGACAGTGGAAGAGAGAGAGGGGGATGACTAGCTATACTGCACTATGTGGGATGGGATTAGACAGTGGAAGAGAGAGAGAGGGGGATGGCTAGCTATACTGCACTGTGGGATGGGATTTGACAGTGGAAGAGAGAGAGGGGGGGATGGCTAGCTATACTACACTGTGTGGGATGGGATGAGAGTGGAATAGAGAGAGAGGGGGATGGCTAGCTATACTGCACGGTGGGATGGGATGAGAGTGGAATAGAGAGAGAGAGGGGGATGGCTAGCTATACTGCACGGTGGGATGGGATGAGAGTGGAATAGAGAGAGAAGGGGGGATGGCTAGCTATACTGCACTGTGTGGGATGGGATTAGACAGTGGAATAGAGAGAGGGGGATGACTAGCTATACTGCACGGTGTGGGATGGGATGAGAGTGGAATAGAGAGAGAGGGGGGGATGGCTAGCTATACTGCACGGTGTGGGATGGGATTAGACAGTGGAATAGAGAGAGAGGGGGATGACTAGCTATACTGCACGGTGTGGGATGGGATTAGACAGTGGAATAGAGAGAGAGGGGGATGACTAGCTATACTGCACTGTGTGGGATGGGATTAGACAGTGGAATAGAGAGAGGGGGATGACTAGCTATACTGCACTGTGGGATGGGATGAGAGTGGAAGAGAGAGAGAGGGGGATGACTAGCTATACTGCACTGTGTGGGATGGGATTAGACAGTGGAAGAGAGAGAGAGGGATGGCTAGCTATACTGCACTGTGTGGGATGGGATGAGACAGTGGAAGAGAGAGAGAGAGAGGGATGACTAGCTATACTGCACTGTGTGGGATGGGATTAGACAGTGGAAGAGAGAGAGGGGGATGACTAGCTATACTGCACTGTGTGGGATGGGATGAGAGTGGAAGAGAGAGAGGGGGGGATGGCTAGCTATACTGCACTGTGTGGGATGGGATTCGACAGTGGAAGAGAGAGTGGGATGACTAGCTATACTGCACGGTGTGGGATGGGATGAGAGTGGAAGAGAGAGAGAGGGGGGGATGGCTAGCTATACTGCACTGTGTGGGATGGGATGAGAGTGGAAAAGAGAGAGAGGGGGGATGGCTAGCTATACTGCACTGTGTGGGATGGGATTAGACAGTGGAATAGAGAGAGAGGGGGATGGCTAGCTATACTGCACTGTGTGGGATGGGATTAGACAGTGGAAGAGAGAGAGGGGGATGACTAGCTATACTGCACTATGTGGGATGGGATTAGACAGTGGAAGAGAGAGAGAGGGGGATGGCTAGCTATACTGCACTGTGTGGGATGGGATTTGACAGTGGAAGAGAGAGAGGGGGGGATGGCTAGCTATACTACACTGTGTGGGATGGGATGAGAGTGGAATAGAGAGAGAGGGGGATGGCTAGCTATACTGCACGGTGGGATGGGATGAGAGTGGAATAGAGAGAGAGAGGGGGATGGCTAGCTATACTGCACGGTGGGATGGGATGAGAGTGGAATAGAGAGAGGGGGATGACTAGCTATACTGCACGGTGTGGGATGGGATGAGAGTGGAATAGAGAGAGAGGGGGGATGGCTAGCTATACTGCACTGTGTGGGATGGGATTAGACAGTGGAATAGAGAGAGGGGGATGACTAGCTATACTGCACTGTGGAATGGGATGAGAGTGGAAGAGAGAGAGAGGGGGATGACTAGCTATACTGCACTGTGTGGGATGGGATTAGACAGTGGAAGAGAGAGAGAGGGATGGCTAGCTATACTGCACTGTGTGGGATGGGATGAGACAGTGGAAGAGAGAGAGAGAGAGGGATGACTAGCTATACTGCACTGTGTGGGATGGGATTAGACAGTGGAAGAGAGAGAGAGAGGGATGACTAGCTATACTGCACTGTGTGGGATGGGATTAGACAGTGGAAGAGAGAGAGGGGGATGACTAGCTATACTGCACTGTGTGGGATGGGATTAGACAGTGGAAGAGAGAGAGGGGGATGACTAGCTATACTGCACTGTGTGGGATGGGATGAGAGTGGAAGAGAGAGAGGGGGGGATGGCTAGCTATACTGCACTGTGTGGGATGGGATTAGACAGTGGAATAGAGAGAGAGAGGGGGATGGCTAGCTATACTGCACTGTGTGGGATGGGATTAGACAGTGGAAGAGAGAGAGAGGGGGATGACTAGCTATACTGCACTGTGTGGGATGGGATTAGACAGTGGAAGAGAGAGAGAGGGGGATGACTAGCTATACTGCACTGTGTGGGATGGGATTAGACAGTGGAATAGAGAGAGAGGGGGATGACTAGCTATACTGCACTTTGTGGGATGGGATTAGACAGTGGAAGAGAGAGAGGGGGATGGCTAGCTATACTGCACTATGTGGGATGGGATTAGACAGTGGAATAAGAGAGAGAGGGGGATGACTAGCTATACTGCACTGTGTGGGATGGGATTAGACAGTGGAATAGAGAGAGAGGGGGATGACTAGCTATACTGCACTGTGTGGGATGGGATGAGAGTGGAAGAGAGAGAGAGGGGGATGGCTAGCTATACTGCACTGTGGGATGGGATTAGACAGTGGAAGAGAGAGAGGGGGATGGCTAGCTATACTGCACTGTGTGGGATGGGATTAGACAGTGGAATAGAGAGAGAGTGGGATGGCTAGCTATACTGCACTATGTGGGATGGGATTAGACAGTGGAAGAGAGAGAGAGAGGGATGACTAGCTATACTGCACTGTGTGGGATGGGATTAGACAGTGGAATAGAGAGAGAGGGGGATGGCTAGCTATACTGCACTGTGTGGGATGGGATTAGACAGTGGAAGAGAGAGAGAGGGGGATGGCTAGCTATACTGCACTGTGTGGGATGGGATTAGACAGTGGAAGAGAGAGAGAGGGATGGCTAGCTATACTGCACTGTGGGATGGGATGAGACAGTGGAATAGAGAGAGAGGGGGATGGCTAGCTATACTGCACTA
This sequence comes from Salmo trutta, assembly GCF_901001165.1. Taxonomy (NCBI): domain Eukaryota; kingdom Metazoa; phylum Chordata; class Actinopteri; order Salmoniformes; family Salmonidae; genus Salmo; species Salmo trutta. Next base: position 11,678,297 of record NC_042981.1, on the reverse strand, counting down.
TGTGGGATGGGATTAGACAGTGGAATAGAGAGAGAGTGGGATGACTAGCTATACTGCACTGTGTGGGATGGGATGAGAGTGGAAGAGAGAGAGAGAGGGATGACTAGCTATACTGCACTGTGTGGGATGGGATTCGACAGTGGAAGAGAGAGAGAGAGGGATGACTAGCTATACTGCACTGTGTGGGATGGGATTCGACAGTGGAAGAGAGAGAGAGGGGGATGACTAGCTATACTGCATTGTTTGGGATTGGATGAGACAGTGGAAGAGAGAGAGAGAGAGAGGGATGGCTACATAGTAGGCCTGCTGTATGTGATGAAAGAATGAAATAACGAGATGGAGAGATGCAGAGAGAGAGAAAGAAAGGGAGAGAGAAGAAAATACAATTGGGAAAGGAGGAATTTATTTGCTTACACTTGGGCTGAAGCCTTGGTGTTATTGTGACGCCCTCCAGACACTAAAAAACTCATCTCTGTGTCGGTGGTTCATGACATCATGACCTACATTTTTCCCATTCAGAAAGTACATTTATTGCTGTGTGAAGTGGGGGACAGTGTGGGCCAGCGTGTGGGGTGACGGGGTGAGGAACAGAGGAGGAACAGGGTGAGGTAATGGACAGCAAGGGAAGTCACTGGGGACGATGAAGCAACATGGTAATGGAGGGAGCCGGACCCGGGTCCGGGCCGGGGCTGGCTGGGATTACCAATAGAAATGACTGACTGAAGCATTAGGCCACCAGGTACCCATGCCACCCAGCCAGACACATTGTCCATCTCCCCCTGTCCTCCCCTGAGATGGAGTACTTCCCTGAGAACAGTACATGTCCCTGGACACTCTCAACGCTGGGCCAGGGCCTGCCCTGAGTTTGGGCCTGGTAGTGCTGGAGCAGTTTGGGGTCTTCCTGGAGGTTAGAGACGAGGAAATGGCAGTGTTGTGAAGCATCTCATTCAATCAATCACATTTATTTACAAAGACCTTTTTACATCAGCCTAAAACCCCAAAGAGCAAGCAGTGCAGATGTAGAAGCACGGTCCTGATCTGGCCTGGGGTCAGCATGACCGTGGAGCTGGTGGTCAACTGGTCAGAACAGGAGTGGAGGGGTCATGACTCTTACAGGACTGGGAGGTGGTGTGTGTGTGTGTGTGTGTGTGTGTGTGTGTGTGTGTGTGTGTGTGTGTGTGTGTGTGTGTGTGTGTGTGTGTGTGTGTGTGTGTGTGTGTGTTGTGGTTTTGGGGGTCAGCGTGCTGTGTGTGTCTGGGTGGAAGCATGGGAAAACACAGAGTGAAAGATGGCTCTGGGGAACCTGAGCCAAGATGTGAAAGTTTAAATAAATATGGAGGAGCTAGAGAATGACCCTGGTGGTCTGAGTCTCGCCCACAGCTGATGTTTTCTCTCTCTGCTGCCCTTGTTTTGAGAACACACTCAGTAGTGTATTTTAGGGAAGGCTAGGGTAGTGGTGGCTAGTAGTATACTGTAGTGTAGTTTAGGGAAGGCTAGGGTAGTGGTGGCTAGTAGTATACTGTAGTGTAGTTTAGGGAAGGCTAGGGTAGTGGTGGCTAGTAGTATACTGTAGTGTAGTTTAGGGAAGGCTAGGGTAGTACAGGCTAGTAGTATACTGTAGTGTAGTTTAGGGAAGGCTAGGGTAGTGCTGGCTAGTAGTATACTGTAGTGTAGTTTAGGGAAGGGTAGTACAGGCTAGTAGTATACTGTAGTGTAGTTTAGGGAAGGCTATGGTAGTGGTGGCTAGTAGTATACTGTAGTGTAGTTTAGGGAAGGCTAGGGTAGTACAGGCTAGTAGTATACTGTAGTGTAGTTTAGGGAAGGGTAGTACAGGCTAGTAGTGTACTGTAGTGTAATTTAGGGAAGGCTAGGGTAGTGGTGGCTAGTAGTGTACTGTAGTGTAGTTTAGGGAAGGCTAGGGTAGTGCTGGCTAGTAGTATACTGTAGTGTAGTTTAGGGAAGGCTAGGGTAGTACAGGCTAGTAGTATACTGTAGTGTAGTTTAGGGAAGGCTAGGGTAGTACAGGCTAGTAGTATACTGTAGTGTAGTTTAGGGAAGGCTAGGGTAGTGCTGGCTAGTAGTATACTGTAGTGTAGTTTAGGGAGGGCTAGGGTAGTACAGGCTAGTAGTATACTGTAGTGTAGTTTAGGGAAGGCTAGGGTAGTGCTGGCTAGTAGTATACTGTAGTGTAGTTTAGGGAAGGCTAGGGTAGTACAGGCTAGTAGTATACTGTAGTGTAGTTCAGGGAAGGCTAGGGTAGTGGTGGCTAGTAGTATACTGTAGTGTAGTTTAGGGAAGGCTAGGGTAGTACAGGCTAGTAGTATACTGTAGTGTAGTTTAGGGAAGGGTAGTACAGGCTAGTAGTGTACTGTAGTGTAGTTTAGGGAAGGCTAGGGTAGTGGTGGCTAGTAGTATACTGTAGTGTAGTTTAGGGAAGGCTAGGGTAGTACAGGCTAGTAGTGTACTGTAGTGTAGTTCAGGGAAGGCTAGGGTAGTGGTGGCTAGTAGTATACTGTAGTGTAGTTCAGGGAAGGCTAGGGTAGTGCTGGCTAGTAGCACAGTGTAATGTATTTTGGTTTGCTTCTTCCTTGAACTCATTGCCTCTCAAAGGGTGCCTTCAAATCACCCAGTTATACTAAACTGTATATCTGTAATATCAATACTGTAATATCAACACCATTTCCTAGCAGTTCAATGTTGATGCATCCAACTGCCCTTATGCAGGCCGGTAGCCTACTGGTTAAGAGTGTTGGCCAGTAACTGAACGGTTGCTGGTTCAAATCCCAGAGATGACTAGGTGAGAAATCTGCTGATGAGTCCTTGAGCAAACCACTTAACCATAATTGCACCTGTAAATCGCTCTTGATAAGAGCATCTGCTAAATGACTAAAGTTTAACAAATGTAAATCATTATGGATTCAATATGTCCTGAGTTAGAGATAAACATTAAAGATTGGCTACAATAGAGATAACCATTAAACAGCTGCAGTCCTGTTCCCAGCAGTTACAGAAACACACACACTGTTCATAGGCCAGCTTCAGTACAGTAAGACACAGCTTTAGCATATGAAAGGAAGGCAGTCTGAATGAGTTCAGTATGAAGCCACAGACCTGCAGGGAGCCAAAACACCAAGGCTGTATCATAATGTGAAACATTGAGGACAAATTGAATCATGTTTGGACAGATTCAGCCTTCAGACCGACCTCGGCTAGGCTGCACATCTGTTGAACTGAGTATTTCTGTTCCAGAACGTTCACAAGAATACTCTGTCTACTTCTCTTCCTATTGTTTGTTACACTTCTTGGTTCTCTTAATATACCTGATTGATATGAGGGGATGCCTTCCTAGTGTCTAGGTCTATTCCTATAGATAGCTTGGCCAGAGAAGCAGAGCTCCAGATGATCTGTGGCCTTCCCTGTATCTGGGCCTGTGCCTCCTCAGTGTTCCAGTAGAGCAGGCTGAACCCCCAGCTGTAAGGGGAGAAGCATGGTACAATAACACAACGTGTTCTTCGTTCACCCCAGCCTGCCGTAAAACAGGAAGAATTACAGAGTGAGAGACAGTTTAACTCGGCATCGTAAATACGTCTGCCCTTTTCTGTCTTTCCCCTCCCTCTTTTACTCACTGTCCTCCTGTAACGCTGGTTGATTCTGCTGGGAATGCCTGGTCCAGATTAACGTGCACACTAAATGGAGTTTTTAAATCGTCACGTGTTTGTCTGTGTTCGTGTGATAGATACGTTTACATTCATGCATTAGTGTGTGTGTGTGTCTTTGTGTGTGTGTGTTTGTAATATACATGTTAACATTCAAACTATATATCTGTGGCACAGAAATGCGTGAAGGGGCCAGGCTTGTGTGTGTGTAGGCGCATGTGCGTACATCCATGTGTGAGTGCGTGCCTCCATGTGTGTGTATACGCGTGTGTGTTTTTCCAGGTTGTGTTGAGTTTCCAGGCAGACAGTGGACCACCCCTTATACTTTCTACTCTCTAACCCAACCACAGCAGGGCAATAATCACTTAACCCAAATCAGAGGCAATCAGAGCAGTGTTCCTCTGCAGCTGGAAGGCGGAGGGGGGAGAGAGGAGGACGAAGGAGGGAGGGATGAAGAGATGGACAGTGATGAGGAAGAACAGCCTTCTCATCTGGCTCTACTAGTTAATGAATGGACTCTTCATAAAGGAGAGTCACAGAGAACATCGTCTCGTATCAGACACTACTGAGGCTTCTTATTAGAACAAGCCTCAGCCTGGCATTCTGCTCAGTCCTTGTACATCTCTGTCTCTGTGTCTCTGCCTGTGTATCTGTGAGTCAGCGATTGCTGTGAGCTGTTGACCTGTTGTTTGTGTTCTGATGTAGGTCCTGACTGTCACTGCTGCAGGCCTATAGGAGTAGCAGGGAGACTCTCTATGACAGAGCCTGAAGTCCTTTGCTTCCACCTCCATAGCCCTCCTCCATAGCCCTCCTCCATAGCCCTCTTCCCCAGCCCTCCTCCATAGCCCTCCTCCCCAGCACTCCTCTATAGCCCTCCTCCCCAGCCCTCCTCCCCAGCCCTCCTCCATAGCCCTCCTCCATAGCCCTCCTCCATAGCCCTCCTCCCCAGCCCTCCTCCCCAGCCCTCCTCCATAGCCCTCCTCCATAGCCCTCCTCCATAGCCCTCCTCCCCAGCCCTCCTCCATAGCCCTCCTCCATAGCCCTCCTTCATAGCCCTCCTCTATAGCCCTCCTCTATAGCCCTCCTCCCCAGCCCTCCTCCATAGCCCTCCTCCCCAGCCCTCCTCCATAGCCCTCCTCCATAGCCCTCCTCCCCAGCCCTCCTCCCCAGCCCTCCTCCATAGCCCTCCTCCATAGCCCTCCTCCATAGCCCTCCTCCATAGCCCTCCTCCCCAGCCCTCCTCCCCAGCCCTCCTCCATAGCCCTCCTCCCCAGCCCTCCTCCATAGCCCTCCTCCATAGCCCTCCTCCATAGCCCTCCTCCCCAGCCCTCCTCCCCAGCCCTCCTCCATAGCCCTCCTCCCCAGCCCTCCTCCATAGCCCTCCTCCATAGCCCTCCTCCATAGCCCTCCTCCATAGCCCTCCTCCCCAGCCCTCCTCCCCAGCCCTCCTCCATAGCCCTCCTCCCCAGCCCTCCTCCCCAGCCCTCCTCCATAGCCCTCCTCCATAGCCCTCCTCCCCAGCCCTCCTCCTCAACCCCACAACGCTGCAACTCACTGACTCCTTAGTGGCCAAGCCTGCTCTTGATCAAATGGAAATTGTGGCATTATTGTATCAGGGAGAAACGTGTGTGTTGTAGCCAAGCAGGGCCATGCAGAGTGGCCTAGATGCTTTAATGAGTCTAACTCATACAGTATCATCTGCCATTCATTTAGAGGGAAGAGAAACACACTGATGAAAATGTCCTTGTCTGCAAGAATCCTCTCTCTCTCTCTCTCTCTCTCTCTCGACATTCTACTGTTTTGTATACATTTAGAACATTATATGTTGCATGACAGATGGGCTAGATGTCAGAAAGAAATCTATTGACTTGTATATATTGTCACTGTGAAGGGGTGGGTTGTGGTGGTGGTGGGGGGGGGGGGGGTATGTAGGAGTGAGGGTGAAGACGTGTTGGGGGGGTGAGGAGGTGTTAAAGTGAAACAGCACATAGATCAGTAAGGGAACACAGTGCTCCCCGAGCTACTGAACCAGAACAACCCAAAACCTCCCTCTCACTTAACCACTAATGGAGAGAGGAACACACACTCACATACTGAAGCATGCATGCATACAGGGCCACACACACACACACACACACACACACACACACACACACACACAAACTTGTATCCACCCCAGTCACCTGTATCCACCCCAGACACCTGTATCCAGCCCAGTCACTTGTATCCAGCCCAGTCACTTGTATCCAGCCCAGTCACCTGTATCCACCCCAGTCACCTGTATCCACCCCAGTCACCTGTATCCACCCCAGTCACTTGTATCCACCCCAGACACCTGTATCCACCCCAGTCACTTGTATCCACCCCAGTCACCTGTATCCACCCCAGTCACCTGTATCCACCCCAGTCACCTGTATCCACCCCAGTCACCTGTATCCACCCCAGTCACCTGTATCCACCCCAGACACCTGTATCCACCCCAGTCACTTGTATCCAGCCCAGTCACTTGTATCCAGCCCAGTCACCTGTATCCAGCCCAGTCACCTGTATCCACCCCAGTCACCTGTATCCAGCCCAGTCACTTGTATCCACCCCAGTCACCTGTATCCAGCCCAGTCACTTGTATCCACCCCAGACACGCAAGGCAAGTGGACACACACACAGTTATACACACATACTCTTTTTGCTCAGCATTGCTAGCACACACAAGCATGTCCTAACATTTGGCCTTTAATTCCAGTAAATTGTGCTTAGCTTGTCTTTGACGTTTGAGCCTCAGCTTGATATGATAATGGGACTATTAGGGCTGGTTACACACGGAGTGTGTTCCTCGAGCACCTGGCTAGGGTGAGCACTGCCTGGACGTGCTCACAGCATGTTGACTCAAACATCAATCATCTGGCTGACTGACTGGCTGACCCTGAACCCTGCCTGGCATAACGTTCATCTACTTTATCAGCCTGGCATAAAGTTAATCTACTTTATCAGCCTGGCATAACGTTCATCTACTTTATCAGCCTGGCATAACGTTCATCTACTTTATCAGCCTGGCATAACGTTCATCTACTTTATCAGCCTGGCATAACGCTCATCTACTTTATCTGCCTGGGATAACGTGAGAGAGGAGGAGGGGCGGGAGGAGGATGCGGGAGGAGGGGGTGGGAGGAGGATGCGGGAGGAGGGGGTGGGAGGAGGAGGCGGGAGGAGGGGGTGGGAGGAGGAGGCGGGAGGAGGGGGCGGGAGGAGGGGGTGGGAGGAGGAGGCGGGAGGAGGGGGCGGGAGAGAGATGTGATATGTTTGGGACTGTTTCTATCTTGGCGTAGCATTAGCCTGGTATGACAATGTACAATTAGATTTTGTCTGAATTATTAACATATTAATGGTTGCGTGTATCTGTGATTGTATTGTTCAGGTGAACATGTGTGTGTTTAGTGCTTTAGCAGAACTCGCTGGCCGGCAGAGTCCAGCTGACCAGCTGAGCCCACCCAGTCTGTGTGACAGCAGAGCATGCCTTCATTTTTCTTCCCTCTACGGCCCATAAAGACCAGTGGTGTGTGTATACGTGCACACAAAAACACACGTATTTTCTGTGTGTGCGTGTCTATGTGTGTTTGCGTGTGTGTGCTTGTGTGTGTGCGTGAGTGTGAGTGTGTGTGCTTGTAAAGCAGAGCCTGCCTGATCCCCCTGTTCCTCTCATTTTCCCTGGTGAAAGGAGGCATTCTAACTGATTTCCATGACCTCAAGACAGGGCCCGCGCTGCCTTCCCGTCCTCATGGCTTGTGTGTGTGTGTGTGTGGGTTTCATTGTGTACTTACTCGCGTGCGTGGGTGACTTTGTGGGTGTGTATTTGTGTGTGTGACTGCGTAGCCGTGTTTGTGTGTGCAAGCGAGCCAGTGTGTATCTCTGACTGCATGCGCTTTCTCACACACACTAACACACATTCTAACTGCTTTCCATGACCTCCAGCCAGGACCCTCCTCTGCGGCCTTCCTCGCAGTGCTTGTTTAGACAACAGTGGTGCACATGTTGGCTGAAATATGGCCGCTGCGCTGGCCTGCTCGGGTGAATTAAGCTACGGCATGTGTGCTTAAACCACAACAGCTCACGGATTTATCCATATATTTAAATGATTGATTTAAGAGCCCACCATTCAACACTTGTTGAAGCTGTGGAGGGGAGATTGTGGGACCTAGGAGATGAGAGAAGAGGGATAGCGTTTACATCAGAAAACATACAGCCTTGAAGACTTCACGCAGGCTATGTTATTGACATAATTCATAAAAGCAGCACTGGAATATTTTGATTCAGAAGTGAGGAGTTTTTATATTTTAATTGAACGTTTATTTAACTAGGTAAGTCAGTTAAGAACAAATTCTTATTTACAATGACGGCCGACCTGGGAACAGTGGGTTAACTGCCTTGTTCAGGGGCAGAACGACAGATTTTTACCTTGTCAGCTCTGGGATTCGATACAGCAACCTTTCGGTTACTGGCCCAACACTCTAACCACTAGGCTCTAACCACTAGGCTCTAACCACTAGGCTCTAACCACTAGGCTCTAACCACTAGGCTCTAACCACTAGGCTCTAACCACTAGGCTCTAACCACTAGGCTCTAACCACTAGGCTCTAACCACTAGGCTCTAACCACTAGGCTCTAACCACTAGGCTCTAACCACTAGGCTACCTGCTGCCCCAAGTTGTATTTTTATATGATTATTTATTAATAGCTTTTGTTTGTTATGGTTTTAAAATGACAAGCTAAATGTTTTTTAAATGTCACGAAAAAAATGTAAGAAAGCGTATGAAAACAGATCAGTCCGTCGTTTGGTAGGTTCAACGCACACACATTTATACATGCACAAGGATATGTGTGTGTTTTATTAGCTGTCTCCTTATTAAATGTATTGGGGGTTGGAGGAGCGTTCGGAGCGTTCAGAGCTGGGACAGAACATTCCACCTCTTTAATGTCTCCCTCTCGTCCCCCTATTCCCCCATTCCTCTACTCCCTCTGTTCGTTCCCCCTTATTCCTGTCTTTGATAATACTTTTCCTTATGAGCTCATAAAAACCAGAGGTTCTCTCAGAGCAGCACCTCTTCCATTAAAAACCAGAGGTTCTCTCAGAGCAGCACCTCTTCCATTAAAAACCAGAGGTTCTCTCAGAGCAGCACCTCTTCCATTAAAAACCAGAGGTTCTCTCAGAGCAGCACCAGTCTTGCTTTTTAAACTACATCCTTTTTTTTGTTGCTAGATAGGGTCCAATGTGTGTTTTTTGATTTTTCTAATATAATAGAAAAGTACTAGCTACTGTAAGTTATGCTATTTGTTGCAATTATTGAGGTCTTTCCTTTAATAAAAATAAAAAAATGAACTGAGGTGTGAATTGGACAGAAATCAAAACTTTATCTACCTCTATGTATCTCTCTTTCTGTTTTCTTTCCCTTTTCCTTTCTCTTTCTGTTTTTCGCTTTTGCTCTTTCTCTTCCTCCCTCCCTCCCTCCTTCCCACCCCCCTCTCTCTTACTCTTAATTTCTTACGGGGCTGAGTTAAGCATAAGCGAATAATTAGGTAATTGCCCTCTTGATTGAGCTCGATAGGAAACGTTTCAATTAGGCTAAAACTGCACAGGGAGGAAGTAGGCTCTTACAAAGGAAACATTCCTTGTCATGCAACTGTCAGCCCCGAGCCCACACCACACACACACACACACACACACACACACACACACACAGAGAGAGAGAGACATATACACACCAGCCTGGATTCAGGTCTAGACGTAACACAGTAGACGTAAATCCGTGACACTCCGATTAAAATATGTTATGTTTCATATGGTATGTGGATGTACAGCATCCATTTTGTATGATATGTTACAAATTGCAATACGTACAATAGGTTATGAATTACAAGTCGTACAATATGTTGTTATTTGAAAAACGTACAATATGTAAAACATGGTAAGTAGTTGCAAAGTTACTAAATAGCTAAAAGGCTGAAGTTGTCTATGATGAGATTTTAACACGCAATCCTTGGGGTTGCTAGACTTTCGCATTATATGTTACGAATTCCAATTTGCTGTGGCTAACGTTAGCTAGGTGGCTAGGTGGCTAACACAAACATTAGCTAGTTGGCTAACCTTAGCTAAACTAGGGGTTAGGATTAGGGGCTAAGGTTAGGGTTAGGAGTTAGGTTAAAGGGTTAAGGTTAGGGTTAGGGGTTAGGTTAAATGGTTAGGGGAAGGGCTACCTAACATACTAAGTAGTTGCAAAGTAGCTAAAAGTAGTAAATAGTTGCAAAGTTGCTTATTAACTAAAATGCCAAAGATGTCCATGTCCAACTTGGATTGCTAGACGTTTGCGTTATATGCTGTCCCATTCACCCCGACCAACCACCCTACCTTCGTTTTAGTCTAAAGTAACATTATGTCTTATGTAACCATACCAAACATATCATACTCATTTGAGTGGCCCAGATTTACGTTTACTATACTACGTCTAGTCTATGAGACCAGGCTGTACACACACACAGACCCCAAGCCCACATCACTCAATCGAACACACACACACACACACACACACACACACACACACACACACACACACACACACACACACACACACACTACAAGCCAAAGCTTAACTGGATCCCAGAAGAGGAAACGCTGGGGAGAAAAAATGTGCTTGTTTCGGACTGGGAAAAAAATATCTAAGGAGGAGGGGTGGAGAGAGGGATGAGGGGAGATGGAAGAGAGAGAGACAGCAAGAAATGATTGCAGTAATTATAGCTATATTTAAAACAGGACCTATTTTCTCTGGTTGCGTCCCAAATAGCCAAAGGTAAAAGGTAGTGCACTATAATAAGTAGTACACTATATAGAGAATAGGGTGCCATTTGAGACGCTACCTCTGATATGATTTGCTGGTGATCCCCTGTCCAGATAAGACAGAGGTCTTGGACCGCCCAGCCTCGCCGCCTGTAACAAATTACAACCTCCCAGCCATAGAAGAGACGGACGCAGTTCCTGAACAACGAGGGGAAGAGAGAGAAAGAGAGAGAGATTTAAAGGAGAACGAGAAACAGTGAAAGGGGCTTTGTATTTGGAAGGATTTACTAAAAGAGTGTGCCCTTACTGAAAAATCTTCACCCGAGGCCTGGGTTTGGATTTGGGCTCCCATGCTCACCGAACTCCTCTGCCTTAATTAAAGGGGAGCTGATTTGGCCTAGTTTTTTTAGCTTGCTCCTCAAGAAATGCTGGCGGCCATGACAGAAACCAAACGTGAGTTGGCTTGGGGTGTGGTTTGATGTGGGTGTTTCTTGGGTGTGTCCTTGCCACCAAAAAGACACAACCAATCTGTCAGAGCCTTGCCTGCAGCTGTTTCCCCCCACTCAATCACAACAAACAAACCTCCTGCAGGTTGAGTTCAATAACTACAGGCAGATGAATGATAAGATGCTGGAGGAAGCTTTGCATATGTCCGTAGCCTACAGAGTAATATGAGAAGAATGCAATTGCTGAATTTATGTCGATATTCTAAACTAAGTGTTTTGATAACTTTCACATGTAGTAAACAACCCTTTACATAATAAAACCATAGAAGCAGTGCTCTGTTAATATGACAATGTGCCCCTTTCACTTATCATTGTCATTCCTGGCCGATACAGATACTGTGCCTATCAGCATTTTGTCAGTGGTAATGGGGCTACCTTGGCAAACATGTCAGAGTGATCATTCTTCCTGTGTGGTGTCCCGTATACAACAGGAGGTCCTTGATCCTGGTGCAGAATACACAGGGTTTCTCCCTCCCCATATTGACTGATACCATTCAATTCTATACCCTTGACTGATACCATTCAATTCTAATATAAAAAAAAAAGGCAATACTAGTAAAAGTTGTCTAGTAAAATTGTAATGCCGAGTGCCAGGTTTCTCTCTATTCAGAGACATCAGTATCAAACCCGTCTGTCAGTCTGGACTTCATTACATCATCTTGTAAGTCTCCATGTGCTGGCTCCATACATGTTTCTGTGAACACGCATGTTTCTGTGAATACAAATATAGTCACTGTTCTATTACCAATGGTAGTTAGGATGGGTAACATCTGACACACAAACAGGTACGATGTTTAAGTTTGAACAGGTTAGATCAAACCTACCCAATTATTGTGTCTCCATCAAACGACTGAGGCTGTCATTTGTCAAAAGCATCTCCAGTCCATCTGTAGAAATAGGCAGGGTTGAGGCAGAGGTCGTCAGTGACACAAAATGAAAAGGGTGTTGCTATTGCCTCATTATGGATGTGTTGAGTACCAGATCTCTTTGGATCTCATGTATCTGTGAACGCATACACGTACTCACTGTTATATTACCAATGGCAGTTAGGGATAGGTGATATCTGACACACAAAAATACACTATGGATAAAAGTTTGAAATAGTCAGAATAAACCAACTAAAGGAGAATTTTAATACTTAAACAAAGAGCCTGTTTCCTTTCTACTACCAAATATATATGTTTGATAATTACATAGACCTGATCATCTGTTGAAGAAATTGACCAACAAAGGTAACCCACTTCATTACTTTGATACATTTGATAACCCAATTGTGAAACATAATTTATGTGAACTAACATTATTTGTTGCTTATTTTCTACTTTTTAGATGCATATAATGTCCAGGGCATCACCTAGTCTGGTGGAAACAGCCTGATCGCTGTGTTCAGAATTCTATTTCACTTCACATTTTATGATATCTGAAGTGAAATAGAAAGGTGAACGCAGCGATCAGATTGGTTCCACCATTGATAATGTAATCTGTGGTCTGTGTGTGTTTGTGTGTGTGACCTTGATAAGTGGCCAGGGGCTGATCTACGCTGATATGCCCATAAATCAAAGACCTCTATTCCAACTTCACCTCTTGCCTGCTCACCAACGGTCTTCGATGGGGAGAACAGAATTAGGTAATACAATTGTAGGCAGAAGTTGGTACAGAGTGCAGTATATGATAGCTCTCCCCAGGTTCTGCAAGGTGTCTAAGACGTCCTGTAACTTACATAGCCTCCCCAGTCCCCCTCGCGTGACTTTCCCTGACAACAACATTTTAATAAATCTAACCTCCTCCTGACAGCAGCAACCATCTTATCAGCAATTAAAAGCTCAGAAATGGGTTTGACCAAAACTTGACCTTTCGTCACAAGTATAGGGTCATAACAAGGTGAACGAGTCTAAGCATCTTCTGACAGGTTTCTGTTTTCATCAGGCCTGCGGCAGCCTTGTGTTCTCAGAAGACCAGTGGTATTGTCAGAACCTCAGACAGCCACGGTGGGGCCCAGACAGGAGGAGTATGAAGGTAGGCGGTTTCAGCCTTCTGATAGTGTCTGAAGGGCACAACACTCAAAACAGGTGTTAACACACACACACACAGAGGTCTCCTGAGGGGAGACCTTACAATTTATCATAACACAATTTATTAACCCTTTAAAAGGTATGAGGCCTTGGTTTAACCCCTTCACCTTTTGTATTTGTAAAAATGATGAGCCTGTGAAAGCTGTTCCCGCTGACAGGTGAAGGTTGCTGGCCGGAAACTTGAATGTTTTATTCATAGGAATGCTCACAGCAAGGGCATGTCTGCATGATGCTGATGAGGGCCCCCTTGCTGGTCTTCTCTATGCTTTTTATGTTTGGCTGCAAACTTGGCATCTCTCGAACAACTGCAGCAGGCAAAACGTATGAGATGGTGTTGACTGGGAGGACCTGTGACAGATATAATAGACAGCCAAGTGGTACATTGCATTTTTGCTGATGCACATCACAACCAAAATTACACTACCAGTTCTATATGCTCTATACGCCAAATCCGAGTTTTATTGAAGTAGGCTAACGTCAGCTATGCTAGCGATTGTAGCAGTAATGATGATCAAAATATACACTGAACAAAAATATAAACACACAGTTTCAAAGATTTTACTGAGCTACAGTTCATATAAGAAAATCAGTCAATTAAAAAAAATGCATTAGGCCCTAGTGGCCAAGTCTATGGATTTCACATGACTGGGAATACAGATATGCATATGTTGGTCACAGATCAACAACAAAAATTGAAAAGTAGGGACGTGGATCAGAAAACCAGTCAGTATCTGGTGTGACCACCGTTTGCCTAATTTTTTTATTTATACATTTTTTTTATTTAACCTTTATTTAACTACTAGTCAGTTAAGAACAAATTCTTACTCATGCAGCGCGATACATCTCCTTCACATAGAGTTGATCAGGCTGTTGATTGTGACCTGTGGAATGCTGTCCCTCTCCTCTTCCATAGCTGTGAGAAGTTGCTGGATATTTGCAGGAACTGAGACACGCTGACGTACATGTCAATCCAGAGCATCTCAAGCATGCTCAACGGTTGACATGTCTGGTGAGTATGCAGGCCATGGAAGAACTGACATTTTCAGATTCCAGGAATTTTGTGCAGATCCTTACGACATGGGGTCGTGCATTATCATGCTAAAACATGAGGCGATGGCGGCGGATGAATGGCAGGACAATGGGTATCAGGATCTCATCACGGTATCTCTGTGCATTCAAATTGCCATTGATAAAATGCAGTTGTATTTGTTGTCTGTAGTTTATGCCTGCCCATACCATAACCCCACCGCCACCATGGGGCACTGTTCACAACGTTGACATCAGCAAACCGCTCACCCACATGATGCCATACACAGTGTCTACCATCTGCCAGGTACAGTGAAAACCACGATTCATCTGTGAAGAGCACACTTCTTCAGTGTGCCAGTGACATTCGACGGTGGGCATTTGCCCACTGAAGTCGGTTATGACGCCAAACTACAGTCAGGTCAAGACCCTGGTGAGGACGATGAGCATGCAGATGAACTTCCCTGAAACGTTTTTTGACAGTTTGTGCAGATATTCTTCGGTTGTGCAAACCCACAGTTTCATCAGCTGTCTGGGTGGCTGGTCTCAGATGATCCCGCAGGTGAAGAAGTCGGATGTGGAGGTCCTGGGCTGGCGGGGTTAGACGATATTCTGCGGTTGTGAGGCCTGTTGGACGTACTGTTGGACGTAATTCTCTAAAATGACATTGGAGGGGGCTTATGGTAGAGAAATCACCATTCAATTCTCTGGCAACAGCTCTGGTGGACATTCCTGCAGTCAGCATGCCAATTGCACACTCCCTAAAAACTTGAGACATTTGTGGCACTGTGTTGTGTGACAAAACTGCACATTTTAGAGTGGCCTTTTATTGTCCCCAGCACAAGGTGCACCTGTGTAATGGCCATGCTGTTTAAACAGCTTCTTGGATATGCCACACCTGTCAGGTGGATGGATTATCTTGGTAAAGGAGAAATGCTCACTAACAGGGATGTAAATAAATTTGTGCACAACATTTGAAAGAAATAAGCTATTTGTGCATATGGAAAATTTTGGGGATATTTTATTTCAGCTCATGAAACACTTTACATATTGCGTTTATATTTTGGTTCAGTGTACATAATCAGATACATAACCAGCAGTCTATGGTCTAGCTACCATTATGCTCGCCACCACTGGGGACCAACCAACTCCAACCACCTATTCCGCATGATAGGGTCCTTCGGCAGGGCATGCAAGCCATAGTTTAGGGCTTTCTGTATAGGGATATTCAATATCAAATGGCCGTGATCCTTTGAACGCGTTGTGGGCGATGAAACAATGAAGCCCAATTCAATGAAGGGAAGCGAAGTGGGTGGAGGGTCAATTTGCACATGGAGCTTGGCAATAGAGGGCATCATTTGTTGACATAACTCTAATCCAAAACCAACCCTAATTTACTCAAGGTTCCAAACTCCGTTTAGACGAGACTGACTTTATGACCAAAATGATACATTTTCTAGTTAATTTTGACACTAGAATACTTTTTTCTGACACATATCAATGCCACATAGTCTGTTTTCGATTTCGATTAGTTAGATTTTAGGCTCAGTAGCTATTTAAATCCTGATGGAGGTGCAATGACGGCGTGTAACTGCAGCCTTCCCTTCTGTCATCACTCTGACCTCTGCTGCTTAGTGCTGCTTTGTGATGAAAGATCTGTGTATGTATTAGAGTGCACCTTTTTGAGATCTTATAGAGGCAGAGCTCTCTGGGTTGTGTGTGTGTTTGTGTGGACAGGCATTAGCAGCAGTGGGGTGTGTATATCTGTAGAGGCAGTCACTCTGAGTTGTGAGTGTCAGGAGAGGAGGCTCTGGCCTGTGCTCCTTCAAGCCACACACACTCCGCACATACGGTATGTAACCGACCAGCGCGATTCGGTCCTACGTAGCAACATTTTCAATGTTATTTTTTTACATTGGTGTCTCAGTGCTAGAAAATGGTATATCGTACACTACAGTTGAGGAACAATGGCAAAGTAATTCTGCTTTGAATGTTGATAAACTTGTAACCCCACTTTTGAGAAAATGGCCCGTGAATATTTTTAAGGATTCACTTGTGAGGCCTTGTGCTAAACAGAGTGAATAACGTAGTGTAGTAAACAACAATAGATTTCGAGACTAAAAGTGGTGAAAGTAGTAGCAAAAAGTACTAGAAAAATTAACTTTCTCTAGTCCTTGGCCTACAGTATATCCTAAACTGACTTTGGTGCAGGTCATGTTGTTCTTCACATTACCATCTCTGGTAAACACACACTATATCAAATAGAATCAAAGTTTATGTGTCACATGCACAGGATACAGAAGGTTTAAACAGTACAGGGAAATGGTTACTTGCATAGTGTAGCTTGCTAGCTAGCTAGCTAAACAATGAACCATAATCCCAACTCATACTACCATGCACCATGCATAAATCTGCAGGTAGATAAAGCTAACCAACTAGGTTCAATGTTAGCTAGCTAACTAGCAATGCAAATGAGATACAAATAATATGACTTACCACACAGAGCATACACGTAACATTAGCTAGCGAGCCAGCCAGCTAGCTAACTACACTATATATAGCAAAGTATGTGGACACTCCTTCAAATTAGTGGATTCGGCTATTTCAGCCACACCCATTGCTGACAGTTGAATAAAATCAAGCACACCGCCATGCAATCTCCATAGACAAACATTGGCAGTGGAATGGCCTTACTGAAGACCTCAGTGACTTTCAATGTGGCACCGTCATAGAATGTAACCTTTCCAACTAGTCAGTTCATCAAATTTCTGCCCTGCTAGAGCTGCTCCGGTCAACTATAAGTGTTGTTATTGTGAATTGGAAACATCTAGGAGCAACAACGGCTCAGCCATGAAGTGGTAGGCCACACAAGCTCACAGAACGGGACCACCGAGTGCTAAAATGTAGCATGTAAAAATTGTCTGTCCTCGGCTGTACCGTGTTCCAAACTGCCTCTGTAAGCAACATCAGCACAAGAACTGTTCGTCGGGAGCTTCATGAAATGTGTTTCCATGGCCGAGCAGCCGCACCCAAGCCTAAGATCACCATTCGCAATGCCAAGCGTCGGCTGGAGTGGTGTAAAGCTTGCCGCCATTGGACTCTGGAGCAGTGGAAACGCTTTCTCTGGAGTAATGAATCCCACTTCACCATCTGGTAGACCGCCAGATGAATCTGGGTTTGGCAGATGCCAGGAGAATGCTACCTTCCCCAATGCATTGAGACAACTTTAAAGTTTGGCGGAGGAGGAATAATAGTCTGGGCCTGTTTTTCATGGTTTGAGCTAGAACCCTTAGTTCCAGTGAAGGGAAATCTTAACTCTACAGCATACAGTGCCTTCGGAAAGTATTCAGACCTCTTGACGGTTTCCACATTTTGTTAGGTTACAGCCTTATTCTAAAATGTATTAAATAATTTTTTCCCCTCATCAATCTACAAACAATACTCCGTAATGACAAAGCAAAAACGGATTAATATAGATATATATATATATATATATATATATATATTATTTTTTTTTTTGACTGAAATATCACATTTATATAAGTATTCACAACCTTTACTCAGTACTTTGTTGAAGCACCTTTGGCAGTGATTACAGCCTTGAGTCTTCTTGGGTATGACACTACAAGCTTGGCACACCTGTATTTGGGGAGTTTCTCCCATTCTTCTCTGCAGATCCTCTCAAGCTCTGTCATGTTGGATGGGGAGCGTCGCTGCACAGCTATTTTCTGGTCTCTCCAGAAATGTTTGATCGGGTTCAAGTCCGGGCTCTGGCTGGGCCACTCAAGGACATTCAGAGACTTGTCCCGAAGACATTCCTGCGTTGTCTTGGCTGTGTGCTTAGGGTTGTTGTCCTGTTGGAAGGTGAACCTTCGCCCCTGTCTGAGGTCCTGAGCACTCTGGAGCAAGTTTTCATCAAAGATCTCTCTGTACTTTGCTCCGTTCATCTTTGCCTTGATCATGACTAGTCTCCCAGTCCCTGCCGCTGACAAAACATCCCCACAGCATGATGCTGCCACCACCATGCTTCACCATAGGGATGGTGCCAGGTTTCCTCCAGATGTGACACTTGGCATTCAGGCCAAAGAGTTCAATCTTGGTTTCATCGGACCTTCTACCCCGATCGCTCAGTTTGGCCGGGCAGCCAGGTCTCGGAAGAGTCTTGGTGGTTCCAAACTTCATCCATTTAACTTCTATGGGCTAGGTGGGACGTGACCGTCCCACCTGCGGGACACACTATTCAACAGCCGGTGAAATAGCATGGCGCGAAATACAAAACAGCAAAAATCTCAGAATTTCATTTTCTCAAACAATCAACTATTTTACACCATTTTAAAGATAAACTTCTCATTAATCTAACCACTGTCCGATTTCAAAAAGGCTTTACGGCAAAAGCATACAATTAGATTATGTTAGGACATAAACTTCACAAGAAAAACCACAGAGCAAGGACATGCATCACAAAACTCCAAGCAAGGACATGCATCACAAAAACCAAACATACAGCTAAAATATTCACTAACCTTTGATAATCTTCATCAGATGGCACTCATAGGACTTCATGTTACACAATACATGTATGTTTTGCTCGATAAAGTTCATATTTATATCCAAAAACCACATTTTACATTGGCGCGTGAAGTTCAGAAAATGTATTCCCACCAAAACTTTCGGTGAATGTGCACATCAATTTACAAAAATACTCATCATAAATGTTGATAAAATTTACAACAGTTATTGAAAGAATTACAGAGATACTTTTCCTTAAGGCAACCGCTGTGTCAGATTTTAAAATAGCTTTACGGAGAAAGCACATTTTTCAATATTCTGAGTACATAGCTCAACCATCAAAGCAAGCTATACAGATACCCGCCAAGTTCTGGGGTCAACTAAACTCAGAATTAGTATTATAAATATATCTTACCTTTGCTGATCTTCGTCAGAATGCACTACCAGGACTCCTACTTCCACAAGAAATGTTCTTTTTGTTCGAAATACTCTATATTTATGTCCAAATACCTCCATTTTGTTTGTGCGTTCAGATCACTATCCAAAGGCATAACGCGCGAGCGCAGTACCAGAGACGAAAAGTCAAATAGTTCCATTACCGTTCGTAGAAACATGTCAAACGTTGTTTACAATCAATCCTTAGGGTATTTTTAACATAAAACGTTGATAATATTCAAACCGGACAATAGCGTATTCATTCAAGAAGAAAAAGAAGGAGGGGCGCGCTGGCGGGCTCGCACGTCACCAAGTCCTTTGTCCTCAGGCAGTCCACTCATTGACTGAGCTCCTATTTTCTGCCCAGTAACAGGAGAAGGATGAAACACGTTTCTAAAGGCTGTTGACAGCCAATGGAAGCCTTAGGAAGTGCACCGTGACCCCACAGACACTGTAGTTTTGATAGGGATTCAAAAGAAGAACTACAATTCTCAGATTTCCCACTTCCTGGTTGTTTTCTCAGGTTTTTGCCTGCCATATGAGTTCTGTTATACTCACAGACATCATTCAAACAGTTTTCATTCAAACATCATTCAAAGAGTGTTTTATATCCAAATCTACTAATAATATGCAAATATTTGACTCTGGGCCCGAGTATTAGGCAGTTTACTCTGGGCATGCTTTTCATCCGAAAATGAAAATACTGCCCCCTATACCTTAAAAAGTTAAGAATGATGGAGGCCACTGTGTTCTTGGGGACCTTCAATGCTGCAAAAATGTTTTCGCAACCTTCCCCAGATCTGTGCCTCGACACAATCGTGTCTCGGAGCTCTACAGACAATTCCTTCTTGGTTTTTGCTCTGACATGCACTGTCAACTATGGAACCTTATGTAGACAGGTGTGTGCCGTTCCAAATCATGTTCAATCAATTGAAATTACCACAGGTGGACTCCAATTAAGTTGTAGAAACATCTCAAGGATGATCAATGGAAACAGGATGCACCTGAGCTCAATTTCAAGTCTCATAGCAAAGGGAATACTTGTGTAAATAAAGTATTTCTGATTTTAAATGTTTATGTATTTGCTAAAAAATCGAAAAACCTGTTTTTACTTTGGCATTATGGGGTATTGTGTGTAGATTGCTGAGGATTGTTATTTTTATAATCTGTTTTAGAAAAAGGCTGTGATGTAACAAAATGTGGAAAAAGTCATGGGGTCTGAATACTTTCCGAAGTCACTGCTTCCAACTTTGGCAACGGTTTGTGGAAGGCCCTTTCCTGTTTCAGCATGACAATGCCGCATGCATAAAGCGAGGTCCATACAGAAATGGTTTGTCGAGATTGGTGTGGATGAACTTGGCTGGTCTGCACAGAGCCCTGACCTCAACCCCATCGAACACCTTTGGGATGAATTGGAACACCGACCGTGAGCCAGGCCTAATCGCCCAACATCAGGGCCTGACCTCACTAATGCTCTTGTGGCTGAGTGGAAGCAAGTCCCCTCAGCAATGTTCCAACATCTAGTGGAAAGCCTTCCCAGAAGAGTGGAGAGCTGTTATAGCAGCAAATGGCGGACCAACTCCATATTAATGCCCATGATTTTGGAATGAGATGTTTGACAAGCAGGTGTTCCCATAATTTTGGTTATGTAGTGTATGTAACAGCACGCTTTAACTTGCAATGAAACGACTTTCTGGCAAAATTAGAAACTTATATTATCTGAAAATGTAGCTAGACTCTTAACCATATACATGGATGAACGCTTTTCCCTCTCTGTCATGGATGCCTTGGTTTCTCTTAGTTTGAAAATGTAACCCAGGGACAGGTGTTTTATACAACAGCCTTCTGTGTTCTCATTTTGGCAATCGTCTCTGTACTTCCACCGGTCATTCCACTGATTTTAAAACTCGGTTAACTTCTTCCATGACAACAACAATGTTGATCGCCGTTTCTTCCCCATCACTGTCATCAGAAGACTCCACAATATCTGGTTCAATACAAATATTTGTATCTACAGTAAGTCAGGGATTTCCTCATCGGCTGATTCATTTTCAGAATTTGTTTATAGCGCCTGTTAAATTCAGGGCAGCAATGTTGAGAGCAGTAGCAACACTTTTTCAGTTCTTCATTATATCTTTTTTTTAAATGCCAGAAAGGATTATCTACACATACTGAGCAGCTCATGTTATAGACAGACGCGTGCTGCATGGCAGACCAATCCAAACTCATCTCTCGGCATGTGCAGCTCACTCATTATCTCAGCCAATCATGGCTAGCGGTGAGGTTCCTGTATTTTAACATGGCTAAACCAACTAGGCTCGTAATTTAACAATTGTACTCGTATGTACAGGTGGCATACAAGTTTGTTATGAAGGCACATGAAAGTTCACATGTTCCAGAAGGTATTACTACCAAAAAATGCTTTTTGATTTAAAAAAGTTTGAATTAAAATGCCTCTCCTGTGAAGGTGACATATTCCTATGGGGTACAGTATTAGAGGTGTGTGTGCTTCTCTCTAAGGGTGTGCGCGCGTATGTGTGTGTGTGCACGCGTATGTGTGTGTGTGCGTGCGTCTGTGTGTGTGTAGTCTCTGGCCTGTGCTCTCTCCAGCCACGTCCCAGTGGGGCTAAGTGTGGTCTAGAGAGTAAACTGTGGTCTCTATAAATAAGCATACCGTGTCTGGCCCACCGTACCTGAGCGGTTCACCTCACCCTGTCTTCTTCACACTCTTTCTCACACAGAGGGAGGATCAACGTACTATACCATATGGATTTCTCACACTGTTTCTCTTCTTCTCTCTCGCTCTTGCTTTTTTTTCAATTTTTGTCTGTTTGTCCTTCTTGTCCATCCATCTGACCGTCTGTCTGCCTGTCTGTCCATCTGATTAAGCATCAGGCAACATATCAATCAATCAACCACATTTGTTTTACAATGCCATTTTTACATAAGCAGTGGTCACAAAGTGTTATGCAGATACCCAGCAAGCAATGCAGATGCAAAAGAACAGTGGCTAGGAAAAACTCCCTAGAAAGGCAGAAACCTAGGAAGAAACCTAGAGAGGAACCAGGCTTTGAGTGTTTGCCAGTCCTCTTCTGGTTGTGCCGGGTGGAGATTTTAAAGTAATTGTCCAGTGAAAATCTCACTTTTAAAAGTTCATATTATCTTAACTCCTACCCAAATAATGTTTTTGACTCATCCTATACTTGTATTTGTGGCCAAAGCATTAATTGGAGAAAAACTCTCAACAAAAAACCCCACCGCAGGGCCTCCTGAGTGGCGCAGTGGTCTAAGGCGCTGCATTGCAGTGTTGTGGCTTCACTACAGCCTGTGTCATTACCAGCTTCTACCGGGAGTAGCAGGGCAGCGCACAATTGGCCCAGCATCATCAGGGTTAGGGAAGGGTTTTACTGAGGGGGCTTTATTTTGCTCATAGCGATCTAGCGACTCCTTGTGGAGTAAGGCGCCTGTAGGCTGACTTCGGTTGTCAATTGAATGGTGTTTCCTCTGACATATTGGTTCAGCTGGCTTAAGGGTTAAGCGAGCGGGTGTTAAGAAGCGCGGTTTGGCGGGTCATGTTTCAGAGGACGCATGACTTGACCTTCGCCTCTCCAGAGCCTGTTGGGGAGTTGCAGCGATGAGACATGAAATAAAAATAACCACCTCAAACTAGTGTCTCAAAAAGACCGTTCAAAAATGTCTTGCTATTTCCTCATAGAGGATGATGAGCTGGCCAATCAGAGATCTACTCACGTTAATATTTTTAATGACCGGTATAGATAGGTTGGTTGTTTAGCAACAAAACCGAAGCGTGCGCAACTGTGGGGCAAAACAGAAAGGTTTGGCTTAGATTGTTAACAACATGTAAACTATATTACGTCTACAATGTTTATTGAAAACTTAAATACATTGCGCGGCAGGTAGCCTAGTGGTTAGAGCATTGGGCCAGTAACCGTAAAGGTTGCTAGATCGAATCCCAGAGCTGACCAGGTAAAAATCTGTTCTGCCCCTGAACAAGGCAGTTAACCCAGTGGCCCTAGGCTGTCATTTAAATAAGAATTTGTTCTTAACTGAGTTGCCTAGTTAAATTAATAATAATTTCACAATGTGTGCTTGTTGTCTCTCAAATTTATCATTACACTTGCTAGGAAGCGAATTCTAATTAGCATAGATGTGACATCAGTGAAAACACCTCAAAACAAAATGTTATCAAGAACAAGATAAAACGAGCCACCTATGATTCCCCACCACAGCTTCTTGTCATTGTTGCTAGCTATCTGGCCATCCTGAATCACATCAACGCATGGACTTCTACCCCATTGTAGCGTGCACATTGTTCTCCTGATGTTGTCAGCTAGACCATTCTCTCACACCATCCAACATAGAAAATATGGAAACTATTTCACTCATATTGTAATTAATTATAGGTCATATTTCATAGAAATCTGGAAACACTGGGCAGTTACTTTGAGTACATGGCCATTAAGGCCAGATCGTTCTTCAAGACGTACAAACATTCCTAGATGGCCAGCAGGGTCAAATAATAACCACGGTGGTTATAGAGAAAGGGTTCTCAAACTTATTTGGAGCCTGGGACCGATTGCAAATTCATCAGGGACCCCTCATAATCAGAACACAACTCGAGTGAGATAGAAATAGCATACAAGGAGTTTAACTATGACGTCGGCAGTGCATGGCCGGATGGAACGTTTTAAAGGCATCGGAGAGAACGTTGGTAAAACCTTATATCAGGGTCCCTTAATAAACTTTATAAACAGAATTTACTTACCATTTTATAAATGATTGTTCCTAGATTTGTAAATGTCAATAAGCAAATACGTAAATAGTCATTTACATATTTGTAAACACTATTTTAATTAAACTTTTTATCAGCATGCTAGGCTAGCTAATGCTAAAGCAGCCCATTGGATTCCACAACTCTTCCGGCAGCAACTTACCCCGATGCTAGGCATCACATTTTAATGGAAACCAATGAGTTGCTTTAGCATCAGCTAGCCTAGCATGCTGACGACAAAGGAGGTTAAAATTAACATATAAAAATAGGGTTTATAAATGGGTAATTGACAATTTAGAGATTGCTTATTGACATTTACAAATGTAGGAATAATGATTAATACATGGAAAGTAAACTCTTTACAAATTGTTTATAAATGGTTTATTATCCCCGAGCTGACAAGGTAAAAATCTGTTGTTCTGCCCCTGAGCAAGGCAGTTAACCCACTGTTCCCCGGGGACGGAAGATGTGGATGTCGATTAAGGCAGCCCCCCCCCACCTCTCTGATTCAGAGAGGTTAAATGCAGAAGACACATTTCAGTTGAATGCATTCAGTTGTACAACTGACTAGGTATCCCCCTTTCCCTTATTAAGGGACCTTAGTTAATATCAAGTGTTACCAGAACATTTAGCCATTGTCATGCTAATTTCTTACAATTCTGTCATGGGTGAGAGATATTTTTTGTTGTTGCAGCTTTTAAGCTAATATCCTGTAATTCTACAAATTTTGCCATCAGGCAGAGAGGACTTTGCAGTTTTAAAGCTTAAATGACAGTGCATTTATCTAAAACATTTTTAATAAATGTGAATACAAGAAGTATTGATGGAGTATTGTGGATACCAATATCCCTGTGAGCCTCCCAGGCCCATGTTGCCCAGGGTTAAGAACATACATTGTAGATAAATATTATTACATTACATTGTATTGTATTGTATTACACCTTCTAAACATATTACTCTGATCCCTTGGTCAAATTCCATTTAATATGTTGTTGTTAGTAATATTCATTAAACGAATATGTACCTCTGGAACCCACTTTGAGAACCCCTGTTATAGAGGGTGTAAACATAGCCAACCCAGGTAGAGAGGTAACTCCCATTGACATCTAACAACCAGGCCAACCTGACCCATACTGACCTGAACCTCCCCAGACCAACCTGACCCATACTGACCTGAACCTCCCCAGACCAACCTGACCCATACTGACCTGAACCTCCCCAGACCAACCTGACCCATACTGACCTGAACCTCCCCAGACCAACCTGACCCATACTGACCTGAACCTCCCCAGACCAACCTGACCCATACTGACCTGAACCTCCCCAGACCAACCTGACCCATACTTACCTGAACCTCCCTAGACCAACCTGACCCATACTGACCTGAACCTCCCCAGACCAACCTGACCAATACTGAGCTGAACCTTCCCAGGCCAACTAGTCTGTGATTACCCTCCCTCCCCTCCTCCCTGTCTTAGCTGAGTTACTCTGGCCAGGACTCCCTCCCTCCCTCCCTCACTCCCTCCCTCCCTCCCTCCCTCCCTGTCTTAGCTGAGTTAGTCTGGCCAGGACTCACTCACTCACTTACATCCGTAGTTATAATTCAATAATTTGTGTTTGCGCATGGTGACAATGTTGAGTAATGACCGCCCTGGAGTCAAATGCAACCTGCGTACCCCTGCTCCCCTCCCTCTTGCCTCCCCTCTCTGTTTCCAGCCTAGCGTGCCGTGCAGCCCTGCGTCTGTCTGTGCTCAGGTGTAGTGTATGCTGTTGAGTGGGTTCAATGAGAGGGCTGTCAGGGGAGTGGTGCATGGTTATGTTTTTGGTTTAAATGTGCGTTTTATTGAATAATAATAACCAGATTCAACTCCTCCTGGTTTATATTCACTGAGTGGCAGAGCTGCAGTGTTTTCTCAGTAGTGGTAGTAGTATAATGAACTATGCAGTGTTTTCTCAGTAGTGGTAGTAGTATAAAGAACTTTGCAGTGCACCTTTATGTCCAAACAACATACTTATACACGCACGCACGCACGCACGCACGCACGCACGCACACACACACACACACACACACACACACACACATATATACAGTGCCTTCAGAAAGTATTCACAGCCTTTTACTTTTTTAACAGCTTGAATTTAAAATGTATTAAATTTAGATTGTTGTTTCACTGATCTACACACAATACCCCATAATGTAAAAGTGGAATTATGTTTACAGAAATCCCCCCAGATTTGTCCTGTTTTTTTGGGGGGGGGGGTTACCCCCCTTTTTCTTCCCAATGTCGATCTTGTCTCATCGCTGCAACTCCCCAACGGGCTCGGGAGGCGAAGGTTGGGTCATGCGTCCTCTGAAACTTCTTAACACCCGCCCGCATCAATGTCAACTGACGACCAAGGTCAGCCTGCAGGCACCCGGACTGCTACAAGGAGTCCTTAGAGCGAGATGAGCCAAGTAAAGCCCCCCCAGCCAAATCCTCCCCTAACCCGGATGACGCTGGGACAATTGTACGCCGCCTTAAGGGACTCCCGATCACAGACAGTTGTGATACAGCCCGGCATCGAACCCGGGTCTGTAGTGGCGCCTCTAGCACTGCCATGCAGTGCCTTAGACCACCAATCTGGAGGCCCAGATTTGTCCTGTTTAAAAAAATAATATTATATATATATATATATATATATATATATATCAATTTTCTGAAACAGGACACATCTGAGGGGGCACGTGCCCCCGTGCCCCCTACATGACGCCTCTATGTGTGTACAATACCTTCAGAAAGTATTAACAAGCCCTCGACTTGTTCCACATTTTATTGTGTTACAAATTGGGATTAAATTTGATTTAATTGTCATTTTTTGTATTGCTTCTCCAATTCATTTTCATATATATATATATATATATATATATATATATATATATATATATATATATATACTGCTCCAAAAAATAAAGGGAACACCAAAATAACATATCCTAGATCTGAATTAATTAAATAATCTTATTAAATACTTTTTTCTTTACATAGTTGAATGTGCTGACAACAAAATCACAAAAATAATCAATGGAAATCCAATTTATCAACCCATGGAGGTCTGGATTTGGAGTCACACTCAAAATTAAAGTGGAAAACCACACTACAGGCTGATCCAACTTTGATGTAATGTCCTTAATAAAACAAGTCAAAATGAGGCTCAGTAGTGTGTGTGGCCTCCACGTGCCTGTATGACATCCCTACAACGCCTGGGCATGCTCCTGATGAGGTGGCGGATGGTCTCCTGAGGGATCTCCTCCCAGACCTAGACTAAAACATCCGCCAACTCCTGGACAGTCTGTGGTGCAACGTGGCGTTGGTGGATGGAGCGAGATATGATGTCCCAGATGTACTCAATTGGATTCAGGTCTGGGGAACGGGCGGACCAGTCCATAGCATCAATGCCTTCCTCTTGCAGGAACTGCTGACACACTCCAGCCACATGAGGTCTAGCATTGTCTTGCATTAGGAGGAACCCAGGGCCAACCGCACCAGCATATGGTCTCACAAGGGGTCTGCGGATCTCATCTCGGTACCTAATGGTAGTCAGGCTACCTCTGGCGAGCACACGGAGGGCTGTGCGGCCCCCCAAAGAAATGCCACCCCACACCATGACTGACCCACCGCCAAACCGGTCATGCTGGAGGATGTTGCAGGCAGCAGAACGTTCTCCACGGTGTCTCCAGACTCTGTCACGTCTGTCACATGTGCTCAGTGTGAACCTGC